>NC_045547.1:25598716-25808716 GCF_009769535.1 Thamnophis elegans
CTTTTTCAGAATAACATCTGGGATTCAGAAGAATGCTTCTATTGGGCAAGGATTTCTACTGCAGCCCATCTTGCTTACTTGCTTGTCCATCCATCCATCCATCCATCCATCCATCCAATATCCTGCATTTATTTTAATATATATTTATTTCATGAATCTCCTGCATTATTTTCTCTTTTCAGGATTTTCATCCATCAAATCCTTTCCACCTCCAAAATTTATTGAAAGTCGGATCTATTTATTTGTATATACAGTATGTGTATTCCACCATTTATTTATATTCTGGTCTGAAATATGTATTTTTATTGAATGTCAATTCCTTTACTTTGGATATGTATTTAGACTTCTACAGAAGAGGAGTATCCAAAGAACTACTATAACCAATAAGATTACTGGTCTATCAAATTTATATTATTTTATTCAGGCTGGAAATGGCTCCAGAGTTTCATTGAGGTGTTTCCAGTTCTAATACTTGAAATCCATAACCCCATATGCCTACAATTTTCTGTAAATGAAACATATTCTACTATAGCTCTTTCCAGGCAAAATCAACATTAGTGTAATAGGACAAATTATTAGTATTATTATTTAAATTTATTGGGTGCACAATTCCAGTGAATAACAGAAACCATCACACTCTCTCACACAAGCACACTTTGTACATATAGACATTATTTATACATAGTGTGTGTGCAAATAATAATTGCAATCCTGTTGAAAAAGTGCAGAAATTTTTGCTTATCCAAACTGTGAACATATGGAATTTAGCTCTGTCTAAAAATAATAATAATAACACAGGATATTACAAAAAATGGAATTATGCAACACAGAGACACAGCTATGGAAGTATGATTATCTTTTTTTTCTGTTCGTCCTTGTCAGATGGATTTTCCTTCTATTTTGCAAAGACAGTATCATAATATCTTATTTTTTCCAGATTACATTGCCAGGCTTGTTTCCTCCTATTCTCATTTCAATGTTTATATTATTAATATTATGCAGCAGTTGATTTCAATTTTTATGTAAATAAAATAAAGAGAAAAGTTACTCTACCTTTGATCCACCCACATACTGTGGGATTGTTGGGAGGGGCAGATCTTCAAGAAAGTTACAAAGCTGAGCCATACTTTGAATGTGCGTTTACTGCCATCTAGCTGCGATAGACTGTTGTTGCTTTCTCTGGCTTTACACATCTTCATACAGAGTTATTTGCTCCTAGGGAGGAAAGCTATGTCAAATCTAGACAGCATACGGTACTCTTAGAAGTTAAAACCCAACCCTCTCCCAGAGAAATGACATATTTTAGGAAATATTCTGCCTTTTTAATATTTCCTAAAATATTTCATTTCTCTAGGAGAGAGGTGGGGTTTAACTTCCAACAAGCTATGGTTATGTCAACTGTGAAGCTGTGAAGGTTGGACCATAAGAAAGGCTGACCACCCAAGAATTGAGGCCTTTGAATTATGGTCTAGAGAAGACTCCTGTGAGTCCCTTGGACTGTAAGACAATCAAACCGGTCAGTCCTAGAGGCGATCAACCCTGACTGCTCTTTAGAAGGCCAGATTCTGAAGATGAAACTCAAATACTTTGGCCACCAAATGAGAAGGAAGGACTCACTGGAGAAGAGCCTAATGCTGGGAATGATTGAGGACAAAAGAAGAAGGGGACGACAGAGAAGGAGGTGGCTGTATGGAGTCACCGAAGTAATAGGTGTGAACTTAAATGGACTCCAGAATATGGTAGAGGACAGGAAGGCCTGGAGGCATGTTGTCCATGGGGTCACGATGGGTCAGACATGACTTTGCGACAGAAACTCAGCCTCCTCACCTTTGTCAATGGGCCATTAAGGCCTGTGCCAATCTATTTTATATAACAAAGACCTCCCTCCTTCAGGCAGAACCATAATAGGAATTGCCCAAAGCCACTATATTACATCATCACCCAGCAAGGCTCAACCAAGCCTGGGACACAACCTACAAAGTTACCCCTGCATGGCCCCATGGGAGTCTGACAGCCAATCACAATACAAACTCAAAATCAAAAGCACAGAGGGGGCATAAAACCCAGGCACTCTCAACATCTCTTCCCTTTTTGGATCTGAAAGGATCCCTTTCAAACCATGTGATCCTGTCACTATTAAAACCATATTTCCAAACAGCCACCATGGTTTCCAGTGTCTTTCTCCCCACTTGGAACTGAACCCAGATGGGCATTTCTTCCAACAGTACTTTATGCAGATGATGCACTCCTTCTCTGCTTCTGTTCTGTAAAAATGGTTTCTAAGAATTCTGACATCCTATTCTGAACAATTAGCTATTAAGTCTAAATGTGATCCATAAATGGAGTAGATGATTGACTCTCACATAGCAGAACAAGTAAAATATTTTAAATTTGGGCATAATCTTTCAGGACTCTAGAAAAATAGCATTCAGAGTAGTTGTGCATTAGTTGTAACCAAATTTTATCAATATTAAAGAACAAATTTCGTTCCAGTAGCAAATAAATTGTTTATGGCTAAAACATTTCCTCTTCTATTGAACAACTTGACCCTTTTATAAACATAAAGATATATAAAATCATTCAGTCAAGCTTCTCTAGGACTCTGGTTCTCTAAGCTGATTCCCTAATACATTTTTTAATCTTGAAAGTAACGTCCCAACCAATAAGGCCAAAACTTGAATCAAGAGCCTAACTTCATGGCTCAGAATCATGTTTGATCCTACAGGGTAGTTTGCTCTGTTGTTGATGGACAGCTATCAATCTTGTTGGAATCAAATTAGAATGGATGAATTATGTCATCTTAGCTTCTCTCCTGAATATATAAGCCAATTAATCTTTATGAAAGCTAAATCAATGATAAAGTAAGGAATTGGAATATCGATTGTCAGAATAATTTCATCAGTGTGGCTTGTATTTCAGAAATGGTGCAGAGTTAATTGCATAATTTGGTTCTAGACTTTGGGCAGGAAGAACTAAAAGCACATTTCTATCTATTTTTCCAAAGCATGAGGTGAAACCAGAGACCCCTTGCAGAAGGACCTCTCCATACCTTCACATGTACTCCATACCTAATTTAGGGTACACCAGGAGATCCAGCCCAGTTCATGATAGCCTGTTTTACTAGGAAACTCTTAGAAAAAGAGATCTGCTGGTGGGGTTTAAAATTACCTTCCTATTTGTACAATCATTGTCATTTCATAAACCATTGTTTGCTGCAAAACAATAGCATTGGTCTTGATAATATATGTTTTTCAACAACACGGCAACTTTAAGATGGGTGGACTTCAATTTCCAGAATTCCCCAGCCAGTCATTCTGGGATTGATGTCCACCCATTTAAAGTTGCTGAGGCAGAAAAAACTGGTTTGCATTACACTATGACTATCAACACTCCCTGATGTTTCTTATACCTTTAATCTGTACACAAAGCATGTGCTCTTTCATTGAGTTAAATGTTAGGAATCAATTCCCATATGTATAGTACTCGGCATAATTCTAATTTACATATTGTATCATTTATTCCTACAGTTCTGCCCTAGAACTGTTACATTTTGGATGCAAAAGGACTCAGATTATCTTATCTGAGGAAAAGATACCAGTTTTAAAGTCCTGTCAGTCCAAAAGTTGCTTTTCTTTATTTTTCTTTGAAGACATTTCAATTCTCATCCTTCGCTACAACCATGACCTTGGATGACTGAGAATCTCCATAGACATGTTGCCTTTCAATACAGCCTAAATTGCCAAATGTTTTAATTTAAGAGTAGGGAAGGTTCCCATCTTCTTGAGCAACAAAAAAAATTCTGTTTCCCCTAGTAAAGCACACATAATCAAATTAAGCATTATTTCCAAAACCACTGGTCAGATGAATGGAGTCCTCTCTTAATACTATGGTATATTTCAGAGCAGAGGTGGGTTGCTAATTTCTTTACTATTGGTTTGGGTGCACAGAGGCGTCCAGGCGGGTGGGCAGAGCCTCCTGCCACTGCTACTACTGGTGCGGCCGATCCGGGCCGATCCGGGCCGAACCAGCAGCAACCCATCTCTGTTTCAGAGGTATTAGATGACAGCTCACATAGCCAGCATTCTCAATGGTTTTCCTGATTCTGGCTCATAAAAATTGTAGTCCAAAACACATTTAAGGCTACCAGAATGGGACAAGCTTGTTAATACTGGCTCTTCTCACAAATTAGGTATGTTTTCAGATTACTACAAGCACTCTTGTGTGAATGAAACACTGCCCAGATTTAGTGGTTTAAACCAAATTTTGAATGGTCTCATAATGATGTGTAGAGAGGTTTAAATCTATAGTCAATCCTATTGCAGAATGTTTCTGTTGCTTGATTTAAATGCAAATATATGTTTATGATTTCTTTTCTAGACCCTGGACTGCCATCTGTCAACTGTCAGAAATGGTGTAGGGTCTCCTGTTTGGGTGGGGAGCGGTTGACTAGATGACCTACAAGGAACCTTCCAACTCTGTTAATCTGTTAATTATCACCATCACCACCATTACCATCACCATTGAGGTGTGTGTACGTACATGTTATTTCTTTCAATAACATTTGTTGTTTAATAGGACTGCTGCATGGAAGTGCAGTTGCAAGAGCTCCACTTCCAATATTTGTAATTACATAATTGATGATGACTATTGAAATTAATATCTGTTCTCAAATACACACAGATCCTTGGATGTATGGTATGTAGTTACAAATTAGCCTGAATTATTAACTAGATTGAGAAGAAGCTTCTTGGAGGAGCAGTGAACCATTTCAAAGGAAAAAAAATAAAAGAAGTCCAGTTGCCATGACTCCACTTCCAAACAACTCTACTTGGATGGCTGAGAATTTTCATCAACTTATAAATTAATGCACACATCAACTCATAATGAAGTGACTACACTAGGATTCCTGTACTAGGATGTAGAAACTTACACTAGGATTCCTTGATATAAAGCTGTATGTGTACTTGCTTATTGGCTTCATAAAAGAGTAAAATATTGTTTCCCCACTGAAGATATTACTGTTCATTCTGCAGACTTGTATAGTATGGCATATCACAACAATGATGCTCCATAGAATATGAAAAGAAGCCACAGATGTTTCCAATTATTTTATTATATTTTATTTATCTGTGAATTAAGAGGAGGCTTTAGAGGTAATCCTGCACAAAGTTCGATACGATTATGTTCCAAAAACTGCAGCAAAACAAAAGAGTCTGTAATTAGGAAAAAAAGACAGCTGTTCCAGGAAGCAGCAACTTTTATTCTGGAATTATGGAGCCTTTTTGACATCTGCATGAGCAAAAGGCTTTGCTTTCTAATCAGCTGTTGGAATGATTTGCAGCTGGGATCATCCCAGCATTCTAAAATAAAATCCAGGGCACAGATATAATCTTTCCAGCACAGAGGATATTGTGATTGGAGCCTGTCAATCAACATCTCAAAAATAGAATTGCTGTAACCTTTAATTTTATCAAAATATGTGTGCTAGTTGACCCTACTAGTTTCTAAATTTGGTGTATTGAACGGTGGTGCATTTAAAGTAAGCCATCTGGAATAGGGCTGACATTCAATTAAAATCGGTGTGCTTCTGTAATTGATTGATTTATTCAAACTATATGATCTCTCATCACACGCATGAAGACAAAAAACAAAATGGGCAATCAGCAGCCATGATAAAAACAACAACAAATAACCATGAATATGAACATAATATAAACATTTCAATAAAATTGATTCTAATCTGACTGGATCCAACTTCCCTGCAGCAACAGGGAGCATCAGAGCCAACTGAGAGTCATATAATATGAGAGATGAGTGACAACATTCTCCCTCAATTTCAAATCATTCCAACTACAGAATGTAAAAGCAACTGTTTCCAATCTGATGATCTTCTTGTATTGAATATAAGCACTCCCATCAACTTTGTCTCACATATCTAAGATGTGTCATATATAGCTGCCCTTAAATTTCATTAAGCTTACCTCTTGGAAGGAATGACCCGACTTGGTCCCTCTTTCAATCTGCCACCCAACGACCGAACGGAGAAGCGAAGAGGCAGGAGAGATGAAGCGGGAGCCAATTCCTTCCAAAAGGCAACTTTCCCATCAAATGACTCGCTGCCCTAGACTCAAGGAGACCCTCTGCAGTCCCTCTCGTCTGGCCGGGATGTCAGCGAAAGTGTTGGGCTGAAGGAATGAGGGATTCTCTCTCTCTCTCTCTTTCCCTCCCTCTCTCTCTCTCTCTCTCTAATGGCAAATCTGAGCAACCGCTGCTGGGAGCCCTTCCCATGCCTTCTCCCAACCCCCACACCCCTTTGCTCAGCTACTTTCTGCCTTGTGGACCTAGAACTGATTGCTGTCTCCAGGCTGGCTCTCCTCTCCTATTATTTTGGAAGGCGTCTCACAAAAACCATTGCGTGGCAGTTGGAAACTGGTGTTTTGTTGCCACGTGCGCGGCAGGGGTGGGTTTCAACCAGTTCGCGGTGGTCCCTGCGAACCGGTTGGTCGGCGAACCTGGAAGTAAGTAACTTCCGGGAACGGCGAAGGGCCCACCTGCCCGCCCTCCTTACACGGTTTTGACGAGTTCTGCGCTTCCACGCATGCGCAGGATGCATACAGCGCCTGCGCGATCCTCCAGGAGCAGCTGGAGCATCGCACAGACGCTAGTACGCATGCGTGCACCGCGTGCGTGCACGCGCGCGCTGTGCACGAGGACACCGCTGGCCCCGTTCCAACCGAACCGGTCGGAACGGGGCGAGAAACCCACCCCTGGTGCGCAGCCACACACCTGCGCAGCTTAGAGGGAACATTGGCCACCACCAGGGCAAGAACAAAAATATGAACAAGGCTAGGCCAAGAACTACATTCGTTTTTGATTCAATGTTAAGGCCTGAACACCTGGCTCTGCCAGATGGCTTGAGGCCTCAACAGGGGAGTATCACGTTAGAGGTGGTTTATAGAGTAAGGGAAAATCCCACTTCCCTCACACATCTGCCCCTCCTGCCCATCTTTTAACTGTAATTTTACTCTTAATTCTATGTTATTGTCTTTAGAAATATTTATGTTTTATGGTTTCATAGCTTTTAATGTTGTAAGCTGCTCAGAGTTGTCTCAAGGCAAGATGGGAATAAAATAGAATAAAATAAAATTAAAATAAAATAATAAAATAAAATAATAAAATAATAAAATAATTAATAAAATAATAAAATAATAAAATAATAAAATAATAAAATAAAATAATAAAATAATAAAATAATTAATAAAATAATAAAATAATAAAATAATAAAATAATAAAATAATAAAATAATAAAATAAAATAATAAAATAATAAAATAATTAATAAAATAATAAATAATAAAATAATAAAATAATTAATAAAATAATAAAATAATAAAATAATAAAATAATAAAATAATAAAATAATAAAATAATAAAATAATAAATAATAAAATAATAAAATAATAAAATAATAAAATAATAAAATAATAAATAATAATAATAATATAATAAATAATAAAATAATAAAATAATAAAATAATAAAATAATAAAATAAAATAATAAAATAATAAAATAATAAAATAATAAAATAATAAAATAATAAAATAAAATAATAAAATAATAAAATAAAATAATAAAATAATAAAATAATAAAATAAAATAATAAAATAATAAAATAATAAAATAATAAAATAATAAATAAAATAAATAAAAAAATAATAAAATAAAATAAATAATAAAAAAAATAAAAAAAATAAAAAAAATAATTAAAATAGTAAAATAAAAAATAAAATAAAATAATAATAAAATAAAATAAAATAAAATAGGAAACTAATTGTGTTCAATTAGATTAATTTAATTATAATTACTGGTAATGATATTTCCCCAGTATTTACTGATTTTGCTTTTTTTCATATTGAAATCTGTAATCCGACAGTGTGTTTTGAAAAATCACCATGGCCTTTGGAGGAGGAAGTATGACTCTCCCGTCACAGGTTCTAAAGCCTGCATTACATAGAAATTGTCTAAATGGATTGATTTTACATATTCATTTGAACAGGGGTGAAATGCTCTGAAGTCTGCTGCCAGTTTGCTTCGCTAACGGTTCGCTTTGCACGCATGCGTAGCACAGCAGCTGATCATCGGAACTACCGGTTCACCCAAACCGGTAGTAAAAAATGTGTGGCACAGCTGATTGTTGCACAGCTGATCATCAGAACCAAACCAGTAGTAAAAAAAAATGCTACAGGTTCGGGTGAACCGGTAGTTCCGACGATCAGCTGTGTGACAATCAGCTGTGCTGCACAATCGCGCAACACAGCTGATTGTCGCACAGCTGATCATTGGAACTACCAGTTTGCCCGAACCCATAGCATGTTTTTACTATTGGTTCAGGTGAACCGGTAACAATTTTTACGATTGGTTCAGGCGAACCAGTCTGAACCAGTAGCATTTCACCCCTGCATTTAACTCATTTTTTTTCCTCTGGGAAAAAAAAGCTGCAGAGTACAGGTAAGTCCTCAACTTACAACCATTTAATGACCATTCAAAGTTACAATAACCCTGAAAAAAATAATTTATGACCAGTTCTCACATTTGTGACAATTGTAGCTTCCCCACCGTCATGTCATCAAATTTAGAATGCTTGGCAACCGGCATGTATTTACAATGCAGCGTCCCGGGGTCCTGAAATTGTCATCTGCGACCTTCCTTAGGGAGCTACTGACAAGCAAAGTCAATAAGGGAAGCCAGATTTGCTTAATGACTGCATGATTCACTTAATTACCGTAATAATACTGTAATAACCATGGCAAAAATGTCGTAAAATAGGGCATGAGTCACTTAACAGCTGCCTTCTTTAGCGACAGAAATGTTGAGTTCAATTGTGGTTGTAAGTTGAGAATTACCTGTAAACACTATTGACTTGAAGGAATTTAGTATCAAGTATTTAGCATATAAAGGTTGTTGAGATTTGTGGAAAAACACCATGTAGGAAACCAGGATATTGTGAGTTCTAGTCCCACCTTAGCATGAAAGCTGGCTTGGTGACTTTGGGACAGCCAGTCTAACCCACCTCCCAGGACTGTTGTTGTGTGGTGAAAATAGGAGGAGGAAGGAATATTATGTTAGTGCTACCTCATTTATAATAAAAAATGACAGAATAAAAATAATAACATAAAAATAAATCTTCATATGTATATTTGGCCATTTAACTGACAGTATAAAGGAGTTCTTTATATTTTGGTGCTTTTAAACATGCTAGGTCACTATCAGATCTCTGTGTTGTGCAACTAAAGTTGCTGTATTTCTGTCTCTCATAGTTGTTCAGGGAACAGGTAGGTCTTATTAATCTATTTGATAATAATAGAAAGCTGTTATATTCTATGCAGCTATTAATGGTGCAATACAATTGTCCAGAAAATAATAGTCACCCTACTTTGATTTTGCACTGTGAGTTCATTCAGAGTTCTTTAACTAATAGATTAAATAATAATTCATTCATTTATTTTCTATAATTGATTTTGAAATATCTTTTAAATCAAAAAAGATGTTGAGATGTAGAAAGAGTGCAGAGAAGAGCAACAAAAATGATGAAGGGGCTGGAGGCTAAAACATATGAAGGAAAGTTACATGAATTGAGTATGTCTAATAAAAAGAAGGATTGGGGTGACATGATAGCACTGTTCCAACATTTAAGGGGCTCCTACAAAGACGAGGGGATCAAACTATTTTCCAAAGCACCAAAAGGCAAGACAAGAAACAATGGTTGGAAACTAACCAAGGAGAGAAGCAACTTAGAACTAAGGAGAGGTTTCCAAATGGTGAGAGCAACCAACCAATGGAAAAGCTTGCCTTCAAAAATTGTGGGTGCTCCATCACTGGAGGCTTTCAAAAAGAGACTGGATAACCATTTGTCTGAAATGATATGTTCGAGTAGGGAGTTGGATTAGAAAACCTCCGTGGTCCCTTCCAACTCTGTTATTCTATGCTCTAAATTAACTCACTTCGTCACAGCATCGTCACATGATGTATTGTGATTTCCCCCCCTCCGCTAAATCAGACATGGGTGTGGCCAACGCATGACGCATCCGGCCCATGGGCCACGAGTTTAATAGCCATGTTATAAACAATAAATACAGAACACAATGTCTTAATGTGAAAATTATAATGAGTTGTTCTTTTTAAAATGAATTTGTATTTCATCTGAATGTGGGACTTTGCTCCAGAAAGATCTCATATTTAACAATACAAAGAAGAATTATGAGCTAAGAGACTATGATTTTTATAACTACTCTATTCTCGAGTGCAAAGAGGAGGAACCCTTTAAAATAAATATGACTGTAATTGGGTCCAGAATTAGTTGTAAGCTATATCTGTCAAATGGGACACCTTATGACATGCCCGATTTAACAATCTTTTTTATGGCAGTTGTTAAGCTATTGTTAACCTATTTTAATTAATGGGTGTTTTTTGCTGGGAATCAGAAAACTCAAGTCACGTGATCATAGTCACATGATCATGGGACACTGCAAATGGTGGATGTGATCACCTGACGGGGGGGGGAGCTGTCAGAACTTCAAACCCAGGTTGTAAGTAGTTCTGAGGTAGTGCATTGTAACTTAAAATGATCACTAAGCGAGTGATCATCAATCACAGATCACCTGTATTCAAATCCTTGCTAGAAAGTCTAGTAAATCTGAGAAAATCATTCATATATTCCTGCAACTAAAGAAAAAATTATGTCTTAAATTCTCAAGGGGACGCCTTTCAGAATTGACTGGATCAATGTCAGTTGACTTCTAACTTCAGTGTTTTAAGTGTTCTAGAGAAAATAACATGCAGTGATATGTACACGGGATCTTTTCCAGCTTTGATTGAGAAAGCCAAAATAATCCCATTGTAAACATAATTACAGAAGTACCTGTTGTACTCTGGAAGGCCATACCAACTCTCTTCTTTGAACATAATCATCTTGTATATCAGGAAGATCAATTTTGCCTTTGGGTGTAAAATAACTAAATCTTGCCTGATTTCTAGTAATCCTGTGCAGAGACTGCTTCTTTGATCATTCCAATTTGATTTCCAATCCAGGCACGAGAGAAACATTGTTTTAGTATGCTTCATAGAAGTTTGTCATCTGGAAGCTAATCCAATTGACCTCCCTACTTATCTCCCTTTTTGGTCTGTTTTTATATTCTCCAGGACCACCAGATAATTACCAGAAAGCAGCCTGGAACAACTGCTATCACAATTTAGTTGCAAAGATAAATGCAACTTTTAAACCATAGCAACATTTGTTTTCAGGCTACATAGAAGCTTGAAGAGTCAAACTGCTTTAAGATATAGGTGAGAACTATAGATTATATATGGAAACTGAACCCTTGTTATTGTTTTTCCAAATTATTTTCAGACCACACAGCCCTAGTAAAAATTCTAATGTCTCAACCAGTCGTTGTTAAACCTGCCTTCAGATAAGACATGAATTCTGCTGAATACAAAGTAATACCCACAATCTGCAGCCCATGATTGGTTGTCAATCCTATTTCTCTCTTTGCTGTACTATTTTTTAAAAATGATTACAGTAAACGGTTTTCCCACACATTGGCAAGGCCCTCAAGATAGTAATACAATAAAGACATTGCCTAGTTTCAGAAGAGAAAGGAGAACACAACAAAAGGGGGAAAGGGACGGGGAGAGAAAAGGAAAACCAATTGGTCAGAAAGTTGCAATCAAGCAGCTGGGAGTCTGGGAGAGCACTGCTGCTGAAATTGTCAGTTCTTACTGGTCAAAAAGATTGCCTCTCCTCAAAGACATCCCACCTCATAAACTCTACTGGCTACTGCTACACTCGTCAACAAACACTAATTGAAAATATTGGATGCATTTGTGCTTTAGAATAGAATAGAATAGAATAACAGAGTTGGAAGGGACCTTGGAGGTCTTCTAGTCCAACCCCCTGCTTAGGCAGGAAACCCTATTTCAGACAAATGGCTATCCAACATCTTCTTAAAGACTTCCAGTGTTGGGGCATTCACAACTTCTGGAGACAAGTTGTTCCGCTGAGTAATTGTTCTAACTGTCAGGAAATTTCTCCTCAGTTCTAAGTTGCTTCTCTCTTTGATTAGTTTCCACCCATTGCTTCTTGTTCTGCCCTCAGGTACTTTGGAGAATAGCTTGACTTCCTCTTTTTTATGGCAGCCCCTGAGATATTGGAACACTGTTATCATGTCTCCCCCTAGTCCTTATTTTCATTAAACTAGACCTAGCCATTTCCTGCAACCGTTCTTCATATGTGTTAGACTCCAGTCCCCTAATCATCTCTGTTGTTCTTCTCTGCACTCTTTCTAGAGTCTCCACATCTTTTGGGTTTAGTAATATATATTTTATATATGTAAATAACAACACACCTATCAGTCACCTGTATTCTTCAATGCAGAATCTAATCTAAAATTATCCAGTATTTATTCCTACTTTCCAGGGTCTTTAAGTAACAGTTTCAAAGCATCCATAGCCACGATTTATCCCCATTTCCAAGCGCTGGCTATAGGCCTATCAAAAAGCTCCTTGACACAATCTTTTCTTCCTTCGGGTCTCTCCCTTGGGGACGGGTTTTACTGGCAAGCCTTTAGCAGCTTCAGGCAAAACTGGGATCATCGTTCATTAACGGACCGAGTTGCAGTTCTGAATTTCTGCCTGACACGCAGCTGTCAGGAGCCTACTTGAGAGAAGGGCTAACAATTTGCAAGGAGTCTCAGGTGGCTATTCAACATCCTTGCCGTAACTTCCAGCCGCGGCAAGGCGCTCAAGGTAAAACAAGAAGCAGAGAGAAGAGGAATTATTGATCGCTGCTATCGACTTTCATTCTCCCGTTGGCGCCTTAGCATCGCTGTCGGAAGAGGAGGTGGAAGGGGAAGAAAGGCAGCCCAAGTTCCGAGACGGCCCGGTCGGGCTCAAGCGCCTGCGCGCCCCTCCAGAGCCGCGCCGGGGGGCGCCGGGGGCCGGTCTGGGGCGGGTTCTGCGGGCGGGGACGGGCGAGGTGCGTAGGGCGCCACGTCGGCAAGCGCTGAAGAGGCAGCCGCCAAAGGGGTCGGAGTCGGGTTCGGGCTTGCCTGGTCGAGTCCTCCGCCGCGCTGAACCGAACGGCGCGGACATCCCCGCGAGGTGAGTTTGGAAGGTGGCCTCCTCGCCTCCAGCCTTCTCTGCGCTTTGCGCAGAAAATGCGGGGTGGAGTTGCCTGGGGCATCTTCTCCACCCCTTTCCTTCCGGGGTGGAAGAAGAAGAAGAATGGGATTGAGGGGAGGATGAGGGGTGTCCGCCTGCTCCCCTCCGTGCTTGCCGAGGCCAGGGTCTCTCGCCTCTCTGGGGCTGCAAAGGTGGGAACGATAGGGGAAGGGGGCGCAGGTAGGGAGGTAGGCAAGGGAGCCCAAACGCCGCCCGTGCAAAATTGCCCCGAGAACTGTTCTGAGCGTGGAAGGAAGGGCTTCCCGCTAGGTGCCATCCCGTAGCAAGGGAGGGGAACCGGAGAAGCATAGCGAGGACAAGGGGACCGAACTTAGTGTTGTGGGAAAAGGAAAGCCTCCAACAAGGAGTTGTGTTTCTTCCCTGAGCTTCTCCGAGCAGCCTTGCGCTTCCCGAGGTTAGCGTCGCAGCGTTCGGTGAGAACAGTCTCCCGGGCGCAAATTTCCTCGGATTGCCGCTTTCCAGCTCCCCTTTAATGGCGTTGTCGGTAGGTCTTCACCGTTTTAGACGTCCACCAGCCTTCCCTGCAGAGCCAGTTTGGCTGTTGCTTTGATTGGAAAGCGAGGAGAGAGAATTGGGGGGGGGGGGGAGGAAAAATAACGCAGCGTCTCTAGAGGGTTTTCTCCCCCCGGGAAAGAGAGCAAGGCACACTCAGCGGTGCGGGTGCAAAAGGAGGTAAAAATAGATTACGCAGGAGAAAAGGCAAAAGTGTGGCCAGTATGTTCTGGCAGCGGATATTTAGATTGGAGGAAAAGGGAGGGGGGGTTCAACGTGGAAGGGCCCGCGGGGAGGTGGGGAAAAGAAGCCCGGCTGCACGTCAACAGCAGTATGGCTCCGGGTACTGCGCCTGCCTCCTCTGCCACGTCACTGCTGCGTGCCATCCATCAGCCCTTTGTGTTTGCTGGGCTCCCATTTAGAGCCCTTCTGCGATGGGGAGGCTGCTGTTTACGCTTCTGTTCCCGAGTGTTTTTTCAGGCTTGATCCCGGTGGGGAACATTGTTATTACTCTCGGTGGAAAACAGGGTTGGGTATAATGCATGTCCGCAGATTGTCAAACAGCTCATTGGATGCTCTGAAAATTAATACTGCGCCTTCATTAGATAGTTTACTATATGCGTGTAAGTATATTTCTGCTTTTACAGGGCCGAAATTGTAAGGTTATTTAGGATGCAAGTCAACTTTTGCGTCCATAGTATGCCCTTTCAAAACTCTTCCAGGAAAATAAAATGCCTCAATTTTAAATTGAAATGGATGTGTTTTACAGAAAAGATTGGAAATTTTCTTCTTTAAAAGTACTCTGGAACCCCACGTTGCTGGGTAACATCCACCCTGTATCATAAAGTTAAATTATCAGCTAGGTAAAGCCTACAAAAAGATGCAATAAGGAAATAAGGAATTCTCCAACCTCTTTGGGAACATTGCTTTCCCTTGTGGGAATGTTGAGGAATTTTAAAATGGTTCTTTGAATTAAGTCTGACAAATTTCTAAAGAAAAACAAAATGGCTTTCATTTTATATTTTAATAATATCTTTTCTAATTTCACTCATAAGCTGACTTGATAAAATAGTGAAATGAAAAAAAATTGCATTGGACTCTTGGTATTGAATTTAAAACTGCTTTTCCAATCAAAGGGTCTTCATTGTATAATGCAGCTTTCTCCAACTTATGCCTAAAAATATCTTGGATTATAATTTCTGGAATTGCCATTCAACAATCACTGGTAATTATAAAGGTTGTAATTCAAAACATCTGGCTGCCACCAAATTGGAAAAGGTGGTATAATGATAGCAGTAATGCTTTAATTGTCCCCAAATATCAGCTGCTATGACTGCAAACTTTTTTTCCCCGCTGGAAGAAATGAAATGGCAATAGCACTTAGACTTATATACCACTTCACAGTACTTTACAGACCTCTCTATGCGCTGTTTATAGAGTCAGCATATTTCCCCCAACAATCTGGATCCACATTTTATTGATCTTGGAAATGAGAATCTATCTTTTTTGAATATTCTATTTTAGTAAGAATGAACACAATAATAAGGATTCTAAAAATAATGATAGATCTGCAGATTTCTGCACAATAAAGAGTTAAACAGGTCAGAATCTGTTTTTTAGATTTTGTGGAAACTGAACATTAATTGAATTTGTTTATTACACAATCTAAACAGGAGTACTGTGGCGAATCTGGACAGCCATATAATTCTGAGCAAATATTTAAAATGTTTGCTGCTTTAAAAAAATGAAGCACTATAGAATGACTATTCACTTAAAGCAATTAAAAATCATTATCTAGTATTTTGCTTGGAATATCATATTTTCATAAATCCAGAATCTTGATTCCCAAGCTAGTTCAATGGTGAGGCGTCCTTATTAGCAAGCTCAGAGAGAGCCAAGGACCCCTCATTTCTACTCTGAGCTACAAATATTCTCCTTTATCAGTAGTTCAATAGTTGCTGCAAATATTTTTCTGGAAGATATGCTCACCTTTCACATAATTTGAGTTGCAGATATTAGTCTGTGTTATATTTCTTGTATTTCTTGTACAGTAACATTTTGATAAATCATTTTTTAAAAACTATTACAAAATTTTAAGTATATACGTTTCTTTGATTTTATATAGAAAATCACATTGGGACATTTGAATACAGTAATATTTGGTAAGTATGGATACTGATAAAGTGTGTTTATTGTTTGTGTCTATTGAGAAAGCCTAAATCTTAGGAGTAAAGGACAAGGCAGAAAAAAAATATGTTTCCAGAAATACCTTGGGGAAAATAACAACTTCCTCTCTACCTCATCCAGTTTAAAACTCAAGCTACTACGAGCATTCACATGTATGTTACATTCATACTGGATACTTTAAGGACATACAGGTAGTCCTCGACTTACAACAGTTCACTTAGTGATCATTCAAAGTTACAACGCCACTGAAAAAATGACGACCATTTCTCATACTTATGACTGTTGCAGCATCCCTACAGTCATGTGATTTACATTCAGATGCTTGACAACTGACTCACATTTATGATGGTTGCAGTGTCCCAGGGTCATGTGATCCCCTTTTGCAACCTTGGCAAAGTCAGTGGAGAAACCGGATTCACTTGACAACAATGTTATGAATTTAACAGGCAAGAAAAGTTGTAAAATGGGACAACATTCATTTAACAAATTTCTCGCTTAGCAACATAAATTTTGGGTTCAATTGTGGTCATAAACTGAGGACTACCTGTATTTTAGTTGGCATAGTTAGGAGTAATCTGTATAAAGGAGAACTGTATTTCAACTGTGGTATCAGATTACTTCAAACGTTTTGCTGCACAAAAAGAATATTCAAAGAATACAGTTAAAAGCGATTAAAAGATACAATACAGATATTTACAAAAAAAAAAGATAAAACTCGAGTCAAATATTTTATTTTTGCATAGTGTAATACTCATCCAATCTACGAATATGAAGACTTCTTTTGCAAAAGTTTGGATAGGAAACATCCCCTAGAAATGAAAAATGAAACAAAATCATATTTTGGGTTTTATAGGTTACATTAATTTATTAGCAATCTAAGTCCAAAGGGTTTGGGCAATCTGAAGAGTTCATATTGTTGTTTCTTATTTATGCTACAAGATTTTTGTGTTATTGCAAACTATTAAACAACATTAATTCTTCCAAGACACTGTTATTTGCTATAATAAATAGGATTATTTAGCAATTTTTAATAATTTGTTATTTGTAATTTCCATTGCATTATTGGGTTGCATAGCAATAATGAGATATATATTAAAGCATTGCACAGCTGCCTGTTTTTACAGTTACAGCAAAATGTCCCAAGGGGGAAGAAGCTTGTTCATTAAGCGTGTAGGCTAAAAATAGCAGCTGAACAACTGTCGCTAAAGGAACACATTATCAGATATCACATTGTCTAAGCTGTAGTTGTTGAATTGGCTCAGCAGTTTTTTCTAGAAAATATACTATATTGCCAAAAGTATTCGCTCACCCATCCATATAATCAGAATCAGTTGTGAGCGAATACTTTTGGCAATATAGTGTATATCTTGTTAGATAGTGTGTTTTTGTTGAGTTAGGTTAATCTTTCAGGGGTGGTTGGGCAATTTAAAATTATTTTACAGTGGTAATGTTATTTAATTAGAAGAAAACAAGATAGGAACTTGTCATTCTGAAACTATATGGCAAGTTATTATATAGGTATGTAAATCACATGAAATATAATTTTGGTTTATACATCTATAGAAATGATTTTGAAACTATTCTAAGGACAGTTGGCTACTTTCTAGATTTTAGAGTTCAGTGTTTAATTGACTCTTGGTTTTAAAAAGCCAAAAGAAGCTTAAAAAACACTTTCTTGTTCAGTTCTTGCTATCTTTTTACAGAAGGAAGAAATGTGTATAACTCTGTAAAAGACCTTTATAATGCTGTCTATTTAATTCTTCAGAGTATGTTAAAGAAAAACTCATGTTGAGACAGCAATGGGAAGCACATAAAACAATTCACCTGTTAGCATCAGCTAAATCATGTGATCTTTTAAAATAGCTCAAAAAGCAAGGTATTGTGTTCTAATTTAAGGACAGGAAGTGGAAACTATTCTTATGTCCGGTTAACCTGTAGGCAGTATACAGTTATTCCTATTGAATTCTATTTTCCATGTTGAGAGTTATGTTAATACCACGTTACTTGGCAAAATTCCATATGATCTTGGTAATCCTGAATAAGGTTGATGAAAGATTACTCCAGGGTAGTACTTCCCTCCTCAGCCTTAATGAATTGCCTCTGTAATCAGATGTTACTTAACAGCATTGCTTGTGCAATGCTTTCATGTGGCAATCTGATTTGTATAAGGATAGGCCATTTCAGATTGCTGGCATCTTTACTTTTCTTTGAAATTGAAATTTTCTAGGTTGAATAATTGAGTCATATTTAGATGTAAATCCTTTTGTTATTTTAAAGTATCACATGGTTATTATAATAACTTTAATGATACATTATTCACTGAACCTATTTTCACCTTGATACTGAATTTATCATGCTGCTTTTAAATTTGACACAAATATGTCAAAGTCCTAATTCCAATGCCAACATTACTTCAGTATTCTTAATGTGCACATTTCAGTTTATTGTAGTGACAGATTAATAAATGACATGATCACAGTCTTAACTTTTTCATATTCTACTCACTTAATACTCAAGTTAATTGAGGCTCAACTTTTCTCTAATTATTAAAATAACACGGGTTGAGAATGAGGCTTAGCCTATTTATTTTTCTTGTTTAAAAGAAAAAATAAGTCCTAAATTTGGAACTTGTTAAATTATTACATTAGGACTTACTGTAAAAGATATTGATTCAAGCAGTTATATTTGTGGCCCAATTTACAGCTTTTCCCTATTGCAGCACAGCTGAAAATACAGAATTATTATTTCCTTACTTCTACTAAGGCAGGCTTTAAGAAATTTTTCAACTGACAACCTGCTTGAAACAAGAATGCAAATTATCCTGACTCTGAATTAGATAATATTTTTCCTTTTTCAAATTAAAAGCTTATATCCTAGGACAGTGACAGCTAACCTTTTCGGCATCGAGTGCCAAAACGAGTGTGCGCACGCGCGTGCCAGAACACCGGAACCAGGATGAGAGCAGCTGGCCGGTGCGCATGCACACAGTGGCTAGCTGCTCTTCCAGGTTCCGTCATGCATATGCACGCGGGACTGCTGGTATTCTGGCCAGGGTGCGTGTGGATGCCAGAACCCAGAAGAGAGCAGCTGGCGGTGGTGCTCGTGCCCACAGAGAGGGCTCTGTGTGCCATCTTTGGCTCACGTGCCATAGGTTCACCATTAAGGTCCTAGGACCTGAAGGAAACATTGGAAGTTGCATAATGTTACATAGCATAAGTGTCTCTAGTACAGTCATGGTGAATCTTTTGGGCTTGGTGTTCCAAAAATTCATAAAATGCATAACATGACTCTGCTGACATATCATATCCATACACACTAAACAACAGAGAAACAATTCCTTCCTCATTGGTGCCCTTGCACTGTTCCCCAGGATAAGCCATGTGCTGCTTACCTTCAGGCAGTGTCCTCTTTCTGCTAACAGGTCCCTGCAGCCTACCCAGGACTTCTTCGAGTCTTCATTTTTGAAGCGGCTTCAGAGAATGCTCTTCTGCAGCCTCCGGAAACTCTGAAAGCATATCATTTTCTCACAGGATTTTTGGAGACTCCAGAGGCCACCCAAGAGCATATCCCATTTTTGCCCAGTCTCAGAAAATCAAATGATAGCAAGATGTGCTTTTGAGAACAGTTGTTGGATGTTGGTGAATGTTGGTGTAAACACTGGTGTGTCATCCAAAACATTATGGCATGTGAGATATGGGGTGTTATACAGTCACCATCAATGTTCTACAACCGTGATGGCGAATCTATGGCACCTGTGCCACAGGTGGCACACAGCCATTTGTTAGGATACAAGAGGCGTTGCCCTGTCAGATCCAGCATGCATGCGCGCACTGGTCTGCTGACTTCGGCCTTCATTTTTGGCCATCTTCGCCCTCCCCAGGCTCCTAGAAAGCTTCTGGAGCATTGCACGCCAAAAGCGGGGGGGGGAGGGAGAGGGTTCATAGAATTATGGGTGTGGGCACACCCGCGCACAATCTCCCTGCACTCCTCCTTTTGACATGTGATGAGAAAAAGATTAGCCATCACTGCTCTAGAATATTAATTCTTAACACCCATAATTTATGCGATGGTTGCAAATATCTATAGCTTGGATGTAAGATGAGGGTAGAAGTTCGTTCGCCGAACTTGTGGGTTGGTTTCCGCACATTTCATTACTAAATGTTACCTAGCCTGTTAACGTTCAGGAACCAACCCACAAGCTCAGACAATGACCCTCCATCCTCATCCATAAAGTATTGTATTGTTGATTTGACTGCCATGGAAAACAGTCCCAGCATACGCTTTCATTGACTTGCTAGTGAGTAACTTTTCAAAAGAACATTGAAAAGAGCTAGACTAACCTAGAAACTATACATTTCTATATTTTCAGGCAATAATGAACCAGACAGAGAAGGATGAGCAAGATGTTCCTCCATATCTTAACAGTGAACCCCCAGAAGGTATATTTTACAATAACAGTGCTGTTTGCTCAAATATGATGCAGTAAATTGTTCTTTTCAAATTGTTATTCTATTCTCCATAAGCAGATTTTAATTTCATGATCAAAACTGACTTAAATTACAAACAAAATTACTTTTAAAGATATGTTTGTGGTATTTTGCTTGCTGCAGGATAATTTGGTCATCCAAGACCTTCAATCACTACTTCATGGCAACACACTAAAATTACTAGTCTGCTTTTCTCGTGATTAAATATCCAGCCAATAATAGTTAAAATAACCTAAGGTTATGCAGAATCTGTTATATTAATATGTTGCTCTGCTAATATAGTGTCTTTTTAAAATAGCTTACGATGTGTGATATTGCTGCTAAGAAGGGAGCACTACTTTGAAAAGCTATGCAGCTTGGTTTGAAACCAAATGACTTGTTAATTTATAATTGCAAGTAGATGATTTACTTGCACAAATGAAACCTGTCCTTTTCAGTCTTCCAAGGCAGTCTTGTTTTTTCCAGAATCTGCCACCATTGGCTTTCCATTCACATGGAGGGTAATTGTATACCTGCTTTCCATGCTCATAGAATGGTTTTGTTATTGATTAAGAGAGGTTAACACATAAGGTGGATACGTTTGTCAAATTATGTTTTCTTTCTTTCCTTTTGGATACATAGACTGTATGTGTATATATGTGTGTATTGTGTGCACATACATACAGTAGTGGCCAAAATTGTGGACACCTTTTGGAGAAAATGTACAGTATTTTTGAGGTTTGATGTCTAATAATGCCACTTTGTTTTTGGAGTAGTACCATAAAAGTATATATCAATGGAAAGATAATTTAATCAAGAATGTAATGCAATAGGTTTTATGAAGGATTTGCTATTAGAATAGCAGTTATAAAGAAAAAAAGTGAAACACATAGAAAAAATGTACACAAAAATTATCACCATTGAAAAAATGAGATATACAAAAATTATCACCATGTCAGTTAATACTTAGTTGGGTAACCTTTAGCATGAATTATTATGGCCTTACAATGTCTTCCCATGTAGTGAACCAAGTCTTTTCGTTCTTCAGCTGTTATAATGTGAAACCAAGATTGAATGATTGCTTCTATTATGGGTTTTGCTGGCTATATTGGGCTATAGCTTTTCATAGAATACAGATAATTGAACAAACCTTGTTGTATTACATTCTTGATTAAATTATCTTTCTATTGATATGTAATTTTATGGTACTATTCCCAAACAAAGTGGTGTTATTAGCCATCAAACCGCAAAAATACACTTTTTCCAAAAGGTTTCCACAATTTTGGCCACTACTGTACACATATGCATGTTTCTAGCTATGCTGATTGTGATGGTCAATGTAGTTTAAATAATGTCTGAATAGCTATCTTCACTTTTTTTAAAAAAAAAGGATTTTTCATTAGAAAATATTCAATAGATGTGATTTTGTGAAAAATCAGCCTCTTTTGTTTAAATTGCATGATAATATATTTTGTAAAGAGTCAGAAATTCAGATTTCTTAAATTTACCTCTAACTTTTGAAATAAATTGAACTACAAGTTCAATTATGAAACAGGAGTGATGAAGGAAGTGAATGAAGTGGGTTTTATCTACTATCCTGGGAAGGTGCTTGGGTCTATTAGTGCTATAAAGCATAATATGCTGACTTTTTGAACCCAGTAAGATGTAGAAAATGGTTATAATACTGTGTTCACCTTCTAGGAATAAATTTTAATATGATGTCAGGTATCTAAATGGTCCCTGACTGGAATTAACAAATGATAATGTAATTTCCTGATGTATAAATATATTCATTGTGGAGTTCTGTCTTGGAACACTGACAAGCTAGATAATGATTTATAATTGCCATTTTATTGGTCAACATACCATAATTAAAACAATCCATTTCAAACTTATTTCAACCCAGCAAATGGTTCCTCTATTGATATCTCAAAAAAGCCCTGATTCTGCCCTGAGACGATTTTCTATCCTGTAATTAGTACACAAAAATGCTGAATCCCTTTATTAATAATGATGATAATTAAAGAACCAAAACCCATTCAGAACTTTCTTTTGCATTCTTAGAAAATATTGAGAGTCTTTGCTATTCCCCCTCAAGGCTCTTCTGCTGGTGATATGTCATAGGAAAGAGTTGTTGTAGAGCAGGGTGTTAAATTCAAGGCCCGGGGACTGGATTCGGCCCATAGGGTGCTTAGATCTGGCCTGCGAGGCCACCCTGGAAACAGTGAAAGGCTGGCCCATGGTGCCTCTGCTAACAAAAACTGAGCTTGGGAGGGCTGCACACAGCTTTCCTGAGCTTGGTTTTTGTTGGCAGAGGGTTGCCAGAGGGTTTTTGTTGCAGGAGGCTGTTACAGCCGAAAACGGAGCTTGGGAGCCCATTTTTACTGGCACAGCGCTCAGGCTACCACAGACACTCCCAACACAAGTGATTTTGAGTTGCCCCAGCCCCCGAGGTCAAACACAACCCTGATGCTGCCCTCAATGAAATCAAGTTTGACACCCCTGTTGTAGAGCAAAATTTTACTGGGATTTTTTTCCCCACCGCTAATTCTGAATACTGACACTGTTTCTCTTCTTTTAGATTCAGTAAAAGATCATCCGCAACAACAGCCTGGCATGCTCTCCCGGGTGACTGGCGGCCTCTTCAGCATAACCAAAGGAGCTGTCGGTGCCACAATTGGTGGCGTAGCATGGATAGGAGGGAAAAGCTTTGAAGTGACCAAAACAGCAGTAACAGCTGTGCCTTCCATGGGAGTAGGATTAGTTAAAGGAAGTGTTTCAGTTGTGACAGGAAGTGTTACAGCTGTAGGATCTGCTATCTCAAGCAAAGTGCCTTTAACTGGGAAGAAAAAGGATAAATCTGATTAAAGAAATTCAGTACTGTTTCGTTGAGGAACTTACGTGGCTATGGGACTTACACGATTTGGAATACTGTAAGGTCACCATTCTGGAGGAATATCTAATGAACTGAAAGAATTAACTTTCTTCTGCAAGGAACATTAACAGCCTGGTATCACAGAAACTTTAGATTTCTTCAGGAATTTGTCTGGTGAAATGTTACACTTGATTAAAAAAAAAAGGAATCAAGTACATGGATCTGAAGGAATGGCTTACATTTGAACATTAATTCACTTTTCGAAATCTTGAATTAAAAATGTGAAAATAGAAGTGGAAGGAATGACTTGGCAAAAAGTTAAGCACTTCATGGTTCTGATGATAATAGCTCCCTTTAAAATAATTTCAGCATTAAAGTGCTTAAATATTAGCCTGATTATGCCCTTAATTGGTTGCCTCTGCCATACACAGATACATTGATGTTCTAGCTTCAAGCCTATGGTGTCTATATTTTTTGGAAAACAGTCCTTGAACTCCCTATAGAGTCCTTGTCTATCTTTGCTTTTTCAAACTATTTTTATAAACACTAAATTCTTTAGACGTCAACTGTCGCAAGGATGTGTTTGTTTGCGCACACGCATGTATATGTGTGTATAGTATATTGAGTCAAATCATGCCTTATGGTGAAAAACAATATTTTTTACTTAGAGAATCTTTTAAAGTTTTTGTAATGTCTGACATTTCAAAGCAGTCTGTAGGAGTACTACACTTTTTTTTATCTGTTGATACTGTCAAAGAAAGACTGCTAAATCTCAGGTGTAGCGTACTGATGTTCTCACCTGCAAAATGAAAAGCCCTTTATGTTGTTAGGTTGCTTAACTGAAAATTAATTCCAAGTTTACATTAAGACAATATTGAGGTAACTTTTAGCTGTAAAATAAAATCATTTCTGTGGTTTCTAGCCTCAAGGTACAAATTTGTACTATCTTATTTCTAGAGTAATACAAATACAGCAATTGCTGTTGCTGTGTATAATCTGTTTACCTGAGTATCACCCATTATCGCTAGAAATTTTGTAGAGTTTGATGAATTATGCTTGATATTTTCAATGATTATTAACATAAAATATTTTCTACAAATAATACCTCAGCAGGTAGGTTTGCTGAATGGCACCCATGACCAATAATGATAGAAACAAGTGATTTGTAGAGAAATGTATTTCGTGCATACATTTTCAAAGTTTTCTGAGCAAGACACAGATATGTCTCTTCCTGTCTTGTTCCTAATCCCTAATAAATTAAATCAGGATTGGTAGTCCTTTGTGCTCAGTGGGCTATATCGTGGATTTATTGGATCGATACCTTTAGAATCTCTTTAGCATGTTTCTGTTGAATTTGTAGCTTTTTGGTAGTCCTTAAAAAAAGACTGAAGTTCACATGACTATTCTGTATGCAATTTTTATTTAAAATATGTGTTAAAACACACAAACCTGGTTGGAATAGTTGTGATTATAAACAATGGATTAAAACACATAGTGTCTTGTAAAAGTAATGACCAAAAGCTGTCCCTTGTCTAAAATTACATATTCATAAATTAAATTAATCTGATATAATTTATTGTATTGCTGCAATTTGTATTTCAGCTGCCAAAGATCCATAGCTCAGTGATAAAAGCATATACTGTGCATGGAAAGGATTTATATTTAATTCTTGGCATTACTAGTTGAAAAGAATGATCAAAAATGTGCTGTTGGTATCAGACCAGAATTTGCTAGCTTGATGATAGCAACTTCATATGCTCACCAGAACATAAAGAATATTTTTGTCCCAAAGGCATAATTAAAACTTCAATTAAAAAAAACTTTATTGCAAGAGGTTTTCTCAATGATACTATATAAATTAGGAGTTTGTTTGTTAATAGTATTTAATTAGGTGACTGGATTAACAATGTGCCTAGATTAGAGAGTTTATCAGACAATCTTCATATTGGAAACCTTAGCTAGCATTTAGACATTTGTCATTTTACTACTCAACCAATTCCCTAATAAATGTGTATCTTAAAACATATATAAAAAGAATAAAATGTGTATGTGTTATTTTTAGAAATACATACTAAACACAGAATGGTTTGCATATGGAATGTATATTTATAGAAGGATTAACCACAGCATAAAAATTGCAAACATATTGATGTACTAAGAACTGACATTTGATATTTCTTTGATGTTGACATTTAATGGGAAATGAGATCTTAAGGTAGTGTCTAGATTCATATGCTTAGAATACAGGGACGTGCAGTCAGGGGAGGCAGGGCCTCACAACTATCATGATGAAAAGAAAAACAAAATTAAAAGGAAAAAGGCAGAGGTAGTTGCTGCCAGAGTCACAGTGGATGACTCTGGTTAGTGCTTAACTGCAGGGGGAGGCGAGAGAACCACGTACCTCCTTTACTCTAACTTTATGATCACTTGAGCAGAGTTAAGCAAGGGTTAAAAGGCGAAAAATTCCTTATACAAAGAAGGCACGTGGTTCTCTCGCCTCCTACTGCTCTGGCAGCAGCAGCTCTTGCCTTCCTTTTTCTTTTTACATTTTTATCATGGCGGACAAGAGGAGAGTTAAAATCCTCTGTGACACATCTGGAAAAGGTATGTGGGTCGGACGGAGGGAGGGGGGAATTCAAAATTATTGTAATTTAATTTGTAAGTAATTTTTTTATTGTGAGTAATTTGTGTTTGTGTGTGCGTGTGTTTCTTTCTTCACTCCACTCAAACAAACACTCTCTCAATTTGAGAGAGAGTTTGTTTGAGAAGAGAGGGAAGGGGCAGAGGCAGGGAGGGCAGCCTTGTTTGAGAATAGAGGGGCAGCCCGCCAGCAGAAGCGGATCTTTTACCCACCTCTGCTGGCGGGCTGGCACTTTCTTTTGCCTGCTGTGCCCCCCTTCCCTTTCTCCTCTCCCCCCCACCGGGAACCCCATCCTGCTCCCCTCTCCCTTTCCTCCTCCTGTTCCCTTTCTTCACCGGCTGCTGCCTTGCTCCCTGCCTCCTCCATCCCTGCCGCTGTGTCCGACAGGCGTCTCGCGTTTATATCTGCCATAAACGCGAGACACCTGTCGGACACAGCAGTGGGGACGTTGCTTCTTGCCGCTGCTGCGCTCTGCTGCTTCGCCCCCCCGCCTCTGCCACTGTGGCTGACAGGCATCTCATGTTTATGGTGGACATAAACGCGAGATGCCTGTCGGATACAGCGGCGGGGACGTTGCTTCTCACCACTGCCGTGCTCTTGCCTCACCAACCGTAATCCTCACCACACGTCACTGTTAGAATAAGGAATAGAGAAATCTAGTATCAGTAAGCTGGCAATGACAATATGCCCCAGCAGGCATCTCTCTTAGTATCGATCAGATACCTTATCCCTCCTGTTCGTTTCAAACTTATTTGGAAAACTGTATTTTTCATTGAAGCAAATCTCATTGTGCCTTCTGATAAATGGGTGCCCTGCAGGGGTGAAATCCATTTACCTCTGCTACTGATTCAGTAGCAATGTGAGTGCATGCATTGCACCTTCCACGAATGCGTAGAGTATCAAAATGATGTCCAGGCAGGTGGGCAGAGCCTGCTACCAAGCAAGCGAGTAAGTGAACAGCAAGGTAAGTGAACAGCCGGGGAGGGGGGGGGGGAATCAGCTGTGCTGCACGATTTATATTAGCTAGAAAGCTGGATTTCCTGCTTTCTAGCTAATTGTCAGAAAAACATTCTCCCAAACCGGTAGCATTTTTTTTACTACCAGTTTGGGTGAACAGCTGGCATCTTTGCTACCAGTTCAGGTGAACCGGTCTGAATTGGTAGCATTTCATCCCTGGTGCCTTGTAACATTCCCATGCCAACTACTTTGTGAGATGCTTTCCAGACACACCCATTGATCCCATAGTGTCTTTTTACTAATGGACAGAATGACATAATAAATATCATCCTCTTTTTTTGTATTGATTCTTGATTTAATATCATTCAGCAATGACCTGAAGAAACTATTTGGGGACAATCGAGTAGAACGTATGTAATAAAGAATATTAAACTCCAGGACCTCATCCCATTTCTATACATGGGTTTATTTTTGAATGCATGAATTTTCATGCAGTTCTAAATACTAACTTGTCATGCTTGATATATAAGAAGAAAAATAACAGTTAAATAAACGTGCTACATGCAAATTTAAAGCCAGGCTTCTATGTAATTGTGAGATGTGCCATTCTGTTCCTTGTGTCTTCAATCCTGAAATCACTGAATGCATATGTACCATCTTAATGACTGTAAATAATTTAAAATGCCAGAGTATATTGCTAAAATTGATCGTGCATATACTCGAGATCAGTGAAAGAAAAATTTATGTGGTTACTAAGATTTGACACTGGCTTGATGGCATGTAATAGTCAAGTAGGTTTTTCTAATTAGCAGGGATTACCTATCACTCAATTATGCAGGATTAACCTAATTTGTTAAATAAACTGAATAGCAATAGCAATAGTTAGGCTTATATACCGCTTCATAGGGCTTTCAGCCCTCTCTAAGCGGTTTACAGAGTCAGCATATTGCCCCCAACAACAATCTGGGTCCTCATTTTACCCACCTCGGAAGGATGGAAGGCTGAGTCAACCTTGAGCCTGGTGGGATTTGAACAGCCAAACTGCTGAACTGCAGTGCTGCATTTTAACCACTGCACCACCTCGGCTCTGATATATTGAATATATTCTCAATATGTTTAAATTTTATTTTAAATATTGCACAAAGCATGGATATTATAACTTAAACCAATGCTGGGCGCATTTTGTCTGTCAGGACCTAAGTTTAAAACATCATTCCCTTTCCTAAATAATGTATATATTCTGCTGAGAATCCTATAATACTCTTGTACAAACTATATTAGAGTATGATTTCCTATTCTGGTGCTCACCTCTTAAAGAGATGGAGCAAAAAAAAAAGGACAATTGCAATTATTGAAGGACTGGAGCCACCCAGAGCCACCTTGGAAGGGAAATGAATGGCATAGAAATTTAATAAATAGGTTTTATGAAAAGCTAAAATGTTGAGATTTATAAAATCACCTCTATATGATTTTTAAAAAGCCTACATTTACACAAGGTATGCAGAAAACATTTCTTTCCTAACTCTTAAGTGAAAGACCTTTAGATGCAAATACCTGGTAAATGTATTTCATGCACCATGAAACTACAGGATCCTATCTCACATGTCTTAAATTTGTTTTGAAGGGAAATTGAATCCGTGGAATATAGGACTATCAGTAATTTCTAGGCATAATTGCTATGCATTACTTCCATGTCAGAAAAATGCCTTTTAATATTCATTCCTAGAAGACATGAGCAGTGGATGCTTATTGGACTAGTGTCTAGCTGTAGCTTTCACACACAAATGTGGTTGGCTACTGAAGGAACTATATATTGGATCAAACAGCCTTTCAGTCTGATCCTACGAATTCCATGAGAGAATTGCATGTTTAAAAACACTGATTCAGGGGGGAAAAGGCCTGTGTAAAAAATTCAATTTCTAAGTACAGTTATGTGCAATTTATTTGAATTATGAAAGACAAATCAGTCCTGTCTTTTTATTAAGCAGGTTCTGGAAACTAATCTTCAATATTCAAAGGAGCCACTGGATTATATATGGGTCTCTCACTTTTTGCTTGTATCTTTCCATAGGTAGTTTCAAAATCTTTTTTCGTTCCACTGAGATATTTTATAGTTCCATTCTTCAGACTGTATCCTAGGGCATCTAATTTTTTAATCCGATACTGAATTATCTCTGTTGATAATTCTAACACAGTGGGTGATTCTTTAATTTGTTCTATAGAGATTCCCTCCTTCAATAGTTCATCTAGTCTTTCCTTCAAAATTGGAGCTGAATAATAGAGAAGGGCAGGACACTGTAATATTAGCTCTTTTAATTCTTGATCACTGCAATTGAAGATGGTCTTTGAAAACAACAGGCTACTCTGCATATTGCTAGGATTAAGTTGAAAAATAAATCCTTTGAGCTTGCACAACAGGCTTAAAACTTCGGAATCGGTGAATTGATTGTTCTGAAGAAACTCCAGGTTTTCTTGGACAGTAGTAGAAGTATTTAATAAAACAAATGGATTTTGACTCAATAATTTCAATAGCCAGTTTTTCCAATTTTCCTGTGAACCACCTAGCCTTAAATAGTTTCTTTGCAGAGTTTCTATCACATGCTTATTCTTTTCAACAGGGTTGTAAAAAATATTTGATGCACTTGTTAAAAACCGACGGATGATAGCATTCTTCAGCCCCAGTGCTTTGAAGAAACTAATGTTGGCCTTCTGATTTTCATAATGTTCAACATTAAAAAAAGCATCTGGAAACCGTTTTATTAACTCCATTAACTGCTTTTCATTTTGACAGACAGATAGCCACAGATCTCTTTGGCAAGTGATGTTGGTAGGACTACAAAGAATGGCTTCAGGACAACATTCAAACATATGTGCTACTGAAGGTCCATCAGCGCCAATTGTTTGCAAAATATTAGCTATTTCCTTGACATATGACACCTCTTTTGATAGAACTCTTGGCTTCAACCTACGGATTTTCTTTATATCCACTGATAATTCGGACAGATTTTCCACGGTGGCTTTATTCTCCTCTCCTAAAGAAGTATCAGTGGCATATCTCAAATGCTGTAAATGGTGTCCATTATTTCTTTGATACCAGAAGACTGATGGAGCTGCCAATATTAGGCAGGGCTGAGATCTAGCCAAAAAATGCATATAGAAATTTGGGACAATATAAGCCATTTCATTCTATGGTCAAGCACCACATCAGGAAAGGCCTGTAAGAACCAAAGCATAAGATATTAATGCCATGTCAAATTCAAACTTGGGGGGGGGGGGAGCAAGAAAAACAGCTCACAGTAATCTTAATAATCCCAGATACATGACTATAGTATGCAACGTTATGCAACTATTCTTTTTTTCTAAATTTACCTTTATGGAAGCAAAAATGGTAATATAATAATGTAGCAGGCAGAACTTAACTGGAAAACTATATATACTATTAAATCTCATCATGACCTTTAATTGAGTGGAAGGGTGCATCATAGAGCAACAATTTTTGAACCAAGACATCTCAAATGGGCTATGTGTCTAAAATTCAGGACCAATTATTCCTAAGGGAATAAAATCTGTGTAAGGTATGGTTGCTTCATTGCTACTGACTGCTGCTGCACTACTACTAATAGGGTCACAAGATCTTCATTTAGAACATCCCATGACAGTTTCCCAGCCAGTCTGGCAATCCCTCACTCCATCCTCTCCCCTGCAGCAGCCACTTAACTGCCTGCTGGGGAGATTTCCAATGTTCTCTATCAAATCCCCACAAGGAAACTCAATGGGGAAGCTCGCAGGAAGTTGGAAGTCACTTCTGCTACAACTGCTTTTTTGCCCATCTTTGGTCATTCTGTTTCTCTGCTTAAGAAAATATCTCTAAAATGATGACACAATGAGGCATGGGTTATCTAGTGTCATCTACACCCTTTTTCTTCAAATAAAATTTTGTGAGTGTGACACAGTTGATTGATGAGTTCCTCCCTCATTGTCTATTAAAATAGTTTTGCCTATTTAATAAAAATCCTGAACTCCCCATTCCATTCAAATTAAATTATGTGAAAACTCGCTTTGGATTGCAAAGATATACAGATAGTAACTACCGTAAATGTTAAATAGAGCAAAGGTTGAAATAGACATATTTCTTTTGTTGTAATACATGTGGGTCAGTGGTAGAATTCAAAGAAAATTACTACCAGTTCTGTGGACGTGGCATGGTTTGGTGGGCGTGGTAGGGGAAGGATACTGTAAAATCTCCATTCCCACCCCACTCCAGGGGAAGGTTACTACAAAATCCCCATTTCCTCCTCACTCCAGGGAAGGTTACTGCAAAATCCCCATTTCCTCCCAATCAACTAGGATTCGGGAGGCAGAGAATAGATGGGGGCAGGCCAGTCAGAGGTATTTACTGGTTCCCCGAACTACGCAAAAATTTAAATACCGGTTCTCCAGAACTGGTCAGAACCTGCTGAATACCACCTCCACTGTGGGTATTAAACAGATTTAAACCAAATAACAACCCTGTACTTTTATTTCCTGCCTTATTTCCTCTCTGATCACACAGCTTTTCTGGCTCCTGCATGCCAGGGAAACTGAGAAAAGAATATGAAAACAAATAAAAGAGTAGAAGCAGCCATTACCATAGGAATAATAGAAAAGATATCTTTTCTGATTATATGTAAAGCAGGTTTCTTCTTTTTGCCAATTTTTAAAGGCATTTTCAGAGTTTTTAAACCTTTATTTCACATAGTGGCATTATGCAATCTATAAGTGGGAAGACTTACATTTTTAAAAAGTAAAACTTTCCTCAAATCAGACTGTTACTGGTGCCTATGTGCGCAGGCTAATATGAATTTGTTAACGCTGTAATAATAAAAGTAGATTTTTTAAAAAAAAACATATTTTTAATATCTACATTTCTGGAGGTTCCTGGGGATTTCCTGTTCAGATACCAACTAATGAACCCACCCATTCCACTGAGTCATTGGGAGCATTTAATAGCAATCGCTAATAAAATACATCAATAGGTCTGGGATTTCCTCCTTCCCGTTTTTATTCATTTAAAGCATTTCAATTTTGCCCGTCAAAACATTGATTTCAGTTTAAAATGGCAGCCGCAGATAATAAACAAATGACAACGATTACATGTGCATCGCAACCCCGAGCACGTTTAACTCAACCCTGCGTTAATTCAACGTGACTAGCGACCCGAAGTGTTTAAATCACGCAGCCAGGGATCCCGAAATGGGGACTGAAGGGAGGCAGGATTGTTTGTGGTTGCAATGCGTCAAAAGTCCCAGCCAGGAACTCGACGACAGCAGGACCGAGTCTTGCCTTCCTTGGCAAAGTCTGCGCGAGCTTTTGGGGCAAGCGCGCACAAACATTCGGGGAAATCCACGCAATAGAGCGCATCTACCCTTGATGAAAATGCAATAGGATCGGCTCCCGCTGCCTAGGAGCAGCCGGCCCTGATCCTGCCCCAGGCAAATAGCACGCCCTGTCCCGCTTGCTCTTTGGACCCAGCACCGTCGTCCTCCCCTGGACAACTGCAGACGTTCCCCAGCCACCATTACGTCTTACCCGGGGTGCCAGCTGCAGAAACTAAGCTGCTGGCATCACAGGCCGTGTTCCTGGGCCATACCAATGGTCGAGGTGGGGGAGTTATGATGGTGGAACAAACCATCTCCGATTCAGCTTAGTGGCTGTCTTCCAGTGCTTTTAAATCGTATATTGTACGAAACCTAGTCAGACTAATTTTTTTGAACTTTTTAAACGATTTATTCTAATACTAGTTTTATAAAAACACTAGTTTTTGTATCTAAAAAAGTAGGGTTTTGGTTTTTTTACAAAAATGAATAGACGCATTGAAATCTTTCCCCTCTTCTAGAGCCGCAGACCAAATAAGACTTTAAAAAAAACTTTTATTTTTGTGTTGTATGAATGTGCATTGTCTCCACCCAGCTCTCCTTCTCCTTCTCCTCCCCGGAAGGAAGGAATCAGGACTTTCTCATTAGCAAAATTCCTTGCTCCCAATACAAGTTTTTACCTCATTCATTCTGTATTGTTGTTGAAGCGGAACTAGCAAAGCGTGGTGTCACTCCCACAAAGGCTTGTCTATACTTTTCAAAAATGATCTCAACAAGCCTTAGGATGTTTGTAAAGCAGCTGGACTGTATTGTGGGTTACTTTGTTTATGCGGAAGAATAACTTCACAGACGTACATTCGGATTGCAACATAAATTTTGCTAATAATTTAATCAGATGCACTTCCTATTGTTAAGTTACTTACTGCTTACGTTGTGATATCTATCTACACAGTAATGATTGGAATATCTGAGGAGCAAAAGTGAAGAGAACTTTGCTACCAAAATGTATACAATCAGAAAAATAATGTAGAAAAGGAGCATGAGGTTATTAGAAGTTGTTTTGCTTTGGATTTTTTTTTTTGTAGTGAGGATGCCATTTGAAATCGAGGGTGGCTTTCCATGACTGAAGAAATAGCAGCATGCCAGGATTTCTCAATAAGAATCAGTTCTAATTAGAATTTCTATACAGGAATTTATTCCATGCTGGTTTATTTGATACAGTTTGGACACTTGGCAAAATTTCATAAACCAATGCTGCAGTTTATTATAATTTAGGAATGCAGATTTTAATGTTTTGGTCATAACAGACAGAAAAATAGAATGGGATTCACTAAGGCAATATCCATAATGAACCTGTCCACCTCAGAAGCGCTTCAACTTTAAAGTTTCATTTACCCATTTATTTTCATCTAGTGCCTTGATGGCGAACCTGTGGCATGCAGACAATTTCTGAGGGCACACCGAGGCATTGCCCTGTCAGCTCCAGCACACTGGCCAGCTGATTTTCAGCCTTGATTTTCAGCTGGTTTTTTGCCCCTCCGGAGGGAGAAAAAATAGCCCAACGCCCTCCCCAAGCTCTTAGAAAGCCTCTGGAGTCTGCTGGGGATGGACCTACCATGCCTCCCGGAAATCGTTTTGGCCTCCAGGAGGGGAGGCCATTTTCGCCCTCCCCAGGCTTCAAGAAAGCTGTGTGCGCATGCATGGGGCAGCGTGGCGGAGGCATGCATGCATGTACAGGGGGAACGACGCGGGGGATTAAATTATGGGGGTGGCCGCACACACACGCGATAGTGCGCATGCATGTGCTTTTGGCACCCCAGGTGGAAAAGGTTTGCCATCACTGATCTAGTATATTTGCACATGTACATTTTAATTTCAAATAAATTTACTATAGGAGTATACAGATATTTTTTACACATGGCTGGAAGTTTTACTCAGCTCCATAGCTTTCCGAATGTGCTAAATTTTATTTGAATCTTTAGGGAACTGGCCTGAAAGTAGCATAAGGCATTGTCTGGCAAAGGAAATAAGAAATGTTTGTGTCATAGTGATCCAATGGAGCCACCAATATTCCATTGCAAACACATCAAAAATGCCCAATTTTGGCCCTGACACCAATGGAACACCACTGGCGGGATAGGTGGCTCGTAAGAACTTGGTGCAAGGTTTCCACAATATCCTCCATCTCACGGCAATCAATAGTTGCTCTGTAGATAGCAACTTAAAACTGGCTTCAGTTGGCTCATTTCATTGATACTGTAAAAGCATTCATTGGAGCCTCATTTTTATTTTGCATTAAAACAAAAGGAAAGTTTCCTTTCTGAATCCATCAAACATACAGCTTTGTATATAGCTTCCCAATTTAAAAGTAACTAATATACTTTTAAGCCAATGTAATAGTCCCAATACTAGATGTAGAGATCCTAATTATCATAAAACTTAATTGTATAGGAGATGCAAAAAGTATTGACTATTGAGAAACTTAAAAAGCACACGTATAAAGGTATAAAGCACATAATTAAAAAACCCACAGAATGCTAGCACCACCTTGCACTAACGTCATAACACAATCAAGATAAGAAAATTATAGGTTTTATTATACTTCCAACTTTAAGATAATTTCATGTTTAGATATTTCTCCCTTCATGTTCTTTAAATAATGTTAGCTGTTTGGTATCATTGTACTTAGTCAGTTCTTGATATCTGTGACTGGCCAATAGATGTAGAATTTAATTAACATTCTTGCTATTTGTTACTTGCGCAGCTAAATATTGAGATCTCTTATTCCTAGAACTTGACTGGAAATCCATAAATAGAAAGAAGCTTCAGAATTATTTTTTTCACCAGTGGGATCAGTCTACCAGGGCAACTTGGTCTACCTAATTATGGAACAGAATACACTGCTTCCGTTTTTGCCTTTTAGCCCCAATCCAGGGGCCTTCACAGGCAGTCGCTTGACAAAGAAATAAAGGGAGACTAGTATAGATCTATTTCAAGCTATTTAGCTCTCATCAGCTAGTCATATCCTTCTGAGATTCGAACCCAGGCTACTTGCATATTAGGTAGATGTATTAACCTCTGAGCCACAAGTTCTCCTTCTTTTGTTAACTATACCAGGGGAAATATTAAGTGGTTTTTCTCCAGTGGGACTGGTCTACCAGGGCAACCTGGTCTACACAATTATGGGACGGAGCATATTCTTATTAGTATTTTATCTATCCTATGTAAAATTGGAAATTATTACTATATCTTGAGCAGAGTCATCTAAGACATTTTGATTGCTTAGTTATAGAGCACAATAGAGTCCACCTTTTTCATGTACTAAAGACAACAGGACTAGTAGTTGAATCTGTGTCTACTTCATGCAGTTTGCACAGAAATTATCTGAATTTAATTCTACAAAATCCACTTCTCTGAGCTGGAAGTGAAGACCCTACCATTACAATTACAACTTAAAAGCTACTGAATGAAATTGGCAGATTTTAAATAAATACTTTAAAAACTATTTTTACAATATTGTTCTTTACCCAAGTTTTTTCCCCGTAAATGCAGTGCAAAAAGAGGCCATAGCGCTATCTCATTTTATTTCAAGAAGGGAAGACTTCCTGAAAATTGGATGTTGTATGTCTTCAAATAAAGAATTCCACCAAAAATTAAAATGTTGAATGCTCATGTCTTATGGCTGCCCAGAGAAGTTTGAGATTGTTGATCTGATTTGGGAGTAGGGTGGGATTATATATATATATATATATATATATATATATATATATATATATATATATATATATATATATATATAATATAATATAATATAATATAATATATAACATATATATGTATGTATGTATGTATGTATGTATGTATGTATGTATATATATATATATATATATATATATATATATATATATATATATATATATATATATATATGTTCTATTAAATTGGAAATAATAAAAATGGAACAAACCCACATATGTAAGCTATGTACAAGTAGACATACAATATGGTTTTCTGGCTGCGCATTCCTATGTATTTATGTTGCCCCTCATGATTCTGCAGGTTGAATATATAATTGAAACTACTCAGTTGAAAGCATTCAGTGGAAAATATGGGAAGCTATTTCATGGTGTCCTTTCCTTAAATTAATCTTGGATCAATTTCCCTTTGAAAGTGGAAAGTACTAGGATTTTAAGGTGGCTTTATAATTATTAATTACATTTCAAATGAAGTGGCTAAGCAGAATTACATAAAGTGCAAAGTAAAGTATTGGGGTAATATCAGATTTGCTGTCATATTCTTTGCATAACACAACTCTTAGCACTGTTTTTTTCAGTGCTATTGCGACAGTTTTCCAAATGGGGCTGATTTCCAAAAAGTAGGAAATTGATCCCATATATGCATATCTAAAATATATTGTCATACTATACAAATCAATTCAGCAAAGGTGACCAACAAGAAGTACTAGAGTGCATAACACCAGACATGTCACTAGAAGGAAAAATCACGAAACTGTGTCCAATTATTTTGGCTATGTCATTCAGGGGAATTCAGTGAATAATGCTATTATATTGGGAAGAGTTAGGGGTAAAAGGAAAGCAGGCCACCAAAGAACATAATGGCTGGATACCATAAAAGCTGACACCAGCCAGAAAAATCCAAAGAAACAGTGCAAGATCAGAAGATGTAGAGAGACCTGGCCCATAGAATTACCAAGAGTTGGACATGACTTAATGGATAATATCATCATCGTACAAATCCATGGAGAGCTAGCTTCATATAAGAAGTCTGTTACACCTGAATGATCTCTAGTCTTCACAATTGTCATAAAATCAATAGATTTAGTCATTAAATCATGTTACAAAGGTGATACTAAATGTATGCTAAAATGACGTGTTGAAATATTTGTTTTCATTTCTTTTCTCAAGCATGACACAGATTTTTTTTTTAAAGAAACCACTACAAATTGATTGCAGTAGTCAGGAATTATTGGGTGTAGGCTTATTTTTGTGGAAAATAAATGAAGGCAGACTGGCCTTGCCTAATCTAATGATGTTTGCCACATCAAGTACTTCCTGTTATTGTCTACCTTTACTTAAGAGCAGGATCAAGGCCATCACTTATTCCATCCAGCAAAGATATAGTTTAATGATTTAAACTTTAGTGAGAATATGTAACTCTTTTTAACTCTATGGTTTTGTTCTTATGATTTGTATGGGATCAGTCTTGCAAATCAAAAAGATATGTATGCAACAATTTTTTTTGATTATAATTATTTTTGTTGCAAATATTTATTTTAAACCAACCTAGGTTTTTTTCCCAGAATGATTTGGTTGTTTAGAATACATAAATAAAATTGATTTTAGTAGCATTCTACAGTACAAGTAGCTCTCGACTTATGAACACAATTGAGCCCAACATTTCTGCTTTTAAATGAGACATTTGTAAAGTGAGTTTTGCCTCACTTTACGACCTTTCTTGCCACAGTTAAGTGAATCCTTGTAATTGATAAGTTACTAACCCAATTGTTCAGTGAATCTGGCTACCCCATTGACTTTTCTTGTCAGGTCACAAAAGATGATCACATGTCCCCGAGACACTGCAATGGTCATAAATATGAACCAGTTGCCAAGGATCTGAATTTTGATCCCATGATCATGGGGATGCGGCAAAGGTCAAAACTCTGGAAAATGGTCACAAGTCACTTTTTTCAATGCCATTGTAACTTTGAATAATCACTAAATGAACTGTAAGATGTGGACTACCTCCATTTGCAATGGTGTGCATTGGACTATACATAACTGTACGATTAAATTGATACATAATTACAAATGAAAAATACTTTTGTAAAATACTTTTTACTATTTATAATTTGTGTAATTTATGTAAAACATTTACACCAGGTTTATGCATAGCAATACCAAAAATATGAAAATATTATCTCATAGGGACTTGTGGTTGTATAGCAATGCTACACATGTGATGAGGAGAAAAAATGAGGAAATTTACCACAAAGGTCTATCAGTGTCTGCTAACATAACTCCATACAAGAATCTCAGCAGGCAGATAATTACTAAGTGTGCTGCAGAGGCTTGAAATACATCTACTTTGTCAGTCAGTGATGTGCTCTTCTTTTCATCTTAGTCTCTCATTTTTGTTTGTTTAGGAAGAATCTGGCTTTCTAAGCCTGAAGCAGTTTTACCATAAAAACACAGATCAAACAATGCTTGGAATATTACACTCAGCCTATACTAAGCACCACTTTTGCTAAATGTAAAGGTGATTCTTTATGGGCAACGCAGCTCATGGACCAAGGGTTCAAATACTTGTGAAGCATAGATTTTGAAGGTTTCTTTGTTTCCTCAAAAAAGTCTTTTCCTAGCACGGTGTCATTTTTCCTCTGCCTGTGCTAACTGAAAGCCCTATCAATTGTGGAGCTGACGGGCAACAGAGAGCCACAGCAGAGGGATGAAAGAGCCACATGTGGCTCAGGTGTAGGTTCCGGCTTCTTCTACTGCCAGTTCGCTCAGGGCCACGTTTCGGGCATAGTGAGCACTTGATGCACACTATGCGCAAATGCACAGTAGGTAAAAAATGCTTCTGTGCATGCGCAGAAGCAAAAAACAAGATAGGCACTTGATAGGCACTGCCGATAGAACCGGTTCAGGGTTGTGGCTGGCCGAGTTACTACCTACTCATCCAAAACTGTAGGAACCCACCTCTAACGTGGCTCTAGAGCCATGGGTTGCCGATCCCTGGTATATATTATATTATAATATGCCTGCTATAATAGTTAAGAAACCAGAAGACTATGAATTCCAGTCCCGCCTTACGCTGGATGGATGACTTTGAGCCAGTGACATGCTCTCAGCCCAACTCAACTCATAGGATAGCTGTTGTGGGGGAAAAAGAAGGAAGAAAGAGTATTATGAGGATTCACTGCCTTGAGTTATTTATAAAGTATTAAAGGTTTGATAAAAAAATGATAATTTTTGCAGATAAAAAATAAGGACTATTTTATATTTATTCTGATTGTTTTCCAATTTCCAGCTATCTCATAAGGTTATCATGAGGCTAACATGTAAAGTAAGATCACAAAAGAAAAATATAGTTAAGGTTGCCAGCTTATGAGAAAAATATTTGGTTATTGTTTAAAGAAAGACTTTAAAAATAGTAGGCTATGCATCAACTGTGAGAAAGATGAACTCTGTTCAGCTAAGCATTTTGACCTACAGAAGGTTGAAATACATTCTTCCCTCCCCACACCTACCATCATTGCTGTAGATTCTTCAAATCTTAGCCTTCTTTCAGATGGCAACCTCTATGGGAAAAGCAGGGTAGAGCAAGAGCCAACACTGCCTTGTAGAGATGGTGTCCACTTTGCTGAGCAGTTTAGATTGAGCAAAATAATAAATAAAGGGCTTGAAACTTAGACTAGTTCTCTGCAGAAAAATGGAAGAGTATCAATCAATCATATTTACTTACGGGACATATTTACTAATGGGAGAATGATGATGGGAGGAGACATATGTAAGTTTCAAACTTCAGGTTTTATCTATCTATCTTGAATAGTAACCATTTGCAGTTTCTGATGTTCTTTGCACTGAGGGCCTTTATACTACCTGAAATAAAAATCTGATTAAGAATTATATTCCTGAATCCATGTCAACTAGCCTTCTAGTTTAAGTACGAGTCCGGGAGAAGCCCAATGCTTTCCTGTTCCCTTTTCCTTATGAGGGGAAAATGCTCAATGTAAACAAAGCAAAAAATCAGCTGGAAGCCCTCATGCTTTCTCCAATTCCAGAATTGGGGTGGCTCACAATTATTGCTGGTTTACCTGCCATTCATCTTGTGTAACAGAAGGAAAGCACTTGAAGCTTTCCCCAAGTTGTCTATGTCCTCACACATGGAAAACTGGAGAGTGGAGAGAGACAGCAATATACTCTGGAATAATTTACTCTCCAGGTTGAATACACAGCCTATTGGACAAATCCAGTTAGCAATATATGCTGTAGCCAGAAAAATGCTGCCATATCTATATAAAAATGGAGTTCACAAACACTATTATTTATTGCAGCTGAACCAAATACTCTATTCTTTTTAAGGGGCTTCAGAAAAAAGAAACAGATGAATGCAGAAAAGAAGCAATGTTAATCTGTTGTAGGAGTGTCCAGGGCATATAACCTAATTTTAATAATCCATAAAATTTTAACTGAAAAACAGAAGTATTTATGTGAAATGCTCACTAGTTAAAATGTATCATTCCAACCCAAGGATAAATATGCATTGTAGAAAACCACATAACTGTCTTTATTTTGTATTTAAATTTTAAAATATAATTTCTTTATACAGAATATCATTATACATTGAAAATTATACACCATAAAGCCAAATCCATTTTAAAAATTCAACCCTGTGCAAAAAAAAAACTTTGCTGAAACACTAATCTGAGTTTATGATAGTCAAAGAATATGCAGAATCCATCTGAAATCTATTGTTCTAAGACTTGTTCATCTTTTAAAAGCTTATTCAAAGTATCTTCCTTAATAGCTTCCTAGTACTAATGGTATTATCTGCCCCCCCAAAAAACCCATTAAACCCCTTATGCAATTTAAACGTTCAAAAGTTAACAAGGGAATTATTTATCCTCCATTTTAAATGACATCATTGTGGTTAATTCTAAAATGTCTTTCTTGATTTTATTCTAAAAATAAAGAATCCCTGATATACATTTGCTATTCTTATCAATAAATTCAGAGCTATGTCATACAAATGTTAAGGTGCCTTCATTTTACTCTTCCCTTTTTCTTAGTCTGAATACCTCTAGTTAAATTAATCCCTACCATTAGGGAGCGAGGCAACTGTCACAGGCAGCTGATGCTGCAGTTCACAAACATTTTATAGTACCTCCTTCCTAGTCATTTCCCCTGAACTTCTTACGCATTCTTGATTGAAAAACAAAGCTGATTATGCTACATTACCTGTCTTACATCCTTTAAACTAAGGATGGCTTGTAGGCTGCATCTGATTTAAAATAATATCCTATACGGCTCAAAAAACTCTCCAACATAGGGCAGGAAAATGCTTTTGTGTTTTGTAACCCCTTAGAGTTACTACAGATTTAGATCTAATATTAATATCTTCATTATTTAGATTGAGATTATGGACTCCTGGTGCACATTAAGCAATATTCGTTAGTTTCTCCATAAGAACTAAGTCCATTGCTATATTAAATCACGCTTCAGTTATGAGACATTTATTGTATTGTCCCTATGTATGTTCACACAAACCCCTCCCTGTCCAATGGAGTTTCCAAGTGTGATTCTTTACAAGTAACAGACGCACTTTTGTTGTTGCATTATTCTTTTTTAATTGGTGAAAGTCGCCTTTAAGGTATCACGTGCCATCAACTGCGGGGCAGTTAACGTGGTACAGTCTGCAAACACACATACACACACAGTATCATTTACAATGGGCCATTTCATAATGATATTATGTAATGATCAACCACAGCCAAGAAGATGCACGTTAACACGCGCACAGATCTTTGAAGACTCCGATTCTTGGCTTCAGTTGCCTATTGCAACCTTGCAAGCGGGCACACGCAGAATCCGCACACCCCAATCCAGAAAGAAGCGCGGGGGAAGGGGAGCACTTAAGGAGATACACGGGTTCCCGGTGCGTGCTCTACACGGATCCTCGCCGGATTCGTCATAGAAACCTCCACGCTTCATCTCACTTTTTTGGGGAGGGTGGGGGAAGTGACAGAAGGTGTGGGTGAGAAGAGCCACTCAGCCCCCTCCCCCCGTTCTTTATCCTCGCTTGTTTTGGGCTGCCTCCGAAAGGACGGCCACCCCTCGCTGCCGCCTCTTCCTTTTCGGACCGCGTCTTGCCTGACGCCGCGGCGACGAGGCCCACCGTCCCTTCCCCCACCAGGCAAAACACGTTTGAGAAACGTGAGGCGGCGGCGATCACGTGGATCCGCCGGGCCAATGAGGAGAAGAGGGTGGGGCTCACCTACCCCGTCATTCAGCCGGGCTGCATAGAGTCACAGGGCGAACGGCGAGGAGAGGAGAGGAAGGGCGTTCAACTGGTGGGGCGAGGCAGTGCTTTGATTGGGAGGAAAAAGGCGAGAAGGAAGAAGGAGACTCGCGACCGAGCCGCTCCCTAGTTCTCTCCCTCGCTCTCTCTTTGCCGCCGCGTTTAGGGAACGCTGTGGGGCTCCTTCCCCAGCTGTGAGTGGGTGTGCGAGGCAGAGGAAAAAGAGGGGTGATGCGTTTCCCGCTGGCGGCCATCTCCACCGAAGCCGCTGCTTCCACCGCCGCAGCCGCTGCGTCCACCGGGGCTTAAGAGAGACGCAGCTCGAGCGGAATCTTCCGCCCTCGACCGGAGAGCGGGCCTTCGAGTAAGCGGGATCTCTATCCCGACATGAGCCGCGAAGTCTGAACGCCCAGCGACGCTCTTCCACCCGACAAGCCGACCCCGCCGCCCGCCGCCCCAACCACTCACCCACCCCGGCGAAATCCGTCCGACTGCTGGAGATGGGGGTGAACTCGGTGCACTGGTTCCGCAAGGGGCTTCGACTCCACGACAACCCAGCGCTGAGGGAGGTCATCGAGGGGGCCGACACGGTGCGCTGCGTCTACATCCTGGACCCCTGGTTCGCGGGGTCCTCCAACGTGGGGATCAACCGGTGGAGGTGAGTGGGCATGAGGCGACGGCTCCGGCTCCTTGGAGGGAGCTGATCGCTTTTCAAACACCCCCCCCCCCCAATAATTCGGAATCGCTGCGCACGCGCACTGGCGCTTCGTTATACAACCTCGGGTCTCCGCGGCCTCTTCGGAATCGTTTCTGACGTCTCAGCGTTCAGGAGGGAAGGGAGGGGGTGACGACTCTCCCGCCTGTTTGGGGTGAAACGGGGCTCGATAAGTGGCGCTTATTTCCTTCTGAATTCAGCCCTTGCTTCCTAGGAAAGGCCTAAAAGGTTGCATAAACCCCCAAAGGGTGCGCTGCCTTTTTCTTATGGCATGGAGTGGGGAAAAAGCTTGGAAAGTTAATACCAAATCATTGGTGTTAGGTAGCTGGTGTTGGCGATGTCAAAACGTCAGATGGCTCTGTAAAATCCTAGTGTTTTTATAGCTGATCCAAAATGGATGTTTGTAATCACATTTCTTGAAAGAGTAGAGCAGGGTAACCTCTGTTAAGGCTTCATCAGATGAAAATTGTATAAGATACACGTGTGTGTGTTTTTTTGATTTCCACATTATTTTCCTTGCACTGTAAAAGACACTTAGTTTTATTGCTTGGTTTTATGTATAATGGTCAGGCTGCTATCCCTACTTTTGCTTGCCCTGACCTGTAATTTTCCTAATTGGATCTTTTCCAGTCTCTTCCCCTGTGCTGTCAGCAAAGAAACAATGACATATGCAATCCCTCCTGTTGCTATGCACACACACTTGCATTCCAATCATAACCAGTACCGTGTTCATAAAATTTGTGAAATATATGCCCAAAATTCTCCAGTTAGAGTAGAATGTTGGATGTGCCTGTTTGAATACAGTGCTTAACGGAAGTGTATTGAATAGACATATAAGCTTTTGTGAGCCTCATCAAAATTAGATCAAGTGGAAGCTTCAGAAGCCTATTCCTTATCACAAAGGCTCATGCCTTTCAACATCATTTGTTAGTTGGAACCGATTCTGCTAAATTCCTTATTTTTAGCTATTTGGTTTTCTTACTTTTAAAAAAGCAGTACAATTAGAATATGCTGTGCTATGGATTTAATTTAGCATGGTGAATGTAAACTTTGTACTCCTTTTGGGGTATGGAAAGCAGATACTCAGCCATAGCAGAAGTGTAGAATGTGTCTATTGTTCAACAGTAGAGCAATAGAGCATCTACTTTGCATGCAGAAGTTTAATCCTTACCAATCTCATGAAAGTGTTATGGGAGAAAGCCATTCTCAGTCAGCAATAGACAGTTTTTCCAAACATGCAAGGCATCTTTTGAGGTGTAACTGATATGGGTATAATTGGTACAGTTTCAATAGAGCATTTTAACAATCTCTTTCTCTTGGTCTCCCTAATAGTGAGAGGTCTAACAAACCCAGGCAATTTCATCCACAACTTACTGTAACTTACAAACCAAGAACATTATCTGCATGAAATGCTAAATCAACAGTGAATCAAATTGTAGTATTAGCATGCTTACTTGTTTCTAGAAAAATCAGAATCCTTGGAGGACTACATTTCAAATAAATGACATTTAAGTGCTTAACACTGGATTTACAAAGGCCTGAAAAAATTTCTGGATACCACAACCAGGCAATTACTGTTAGTCACACAAGAAGCTGCACTATCCATATTATGGAAAATAGCCTTATTTTTCATTCAATTTTTCTTGCCTAGTAGCTACTACTGCTCTTGCCATTATAAAACAGTGCTATAACTCTGATTATTGTTAGGTCAAAACAAAGACAAACATAACATTGTATTCAGACTTTAAAAAATACTGTATCCTAAAAACACTGAGCCTTAATAAATATTTGAAAATGATTTTATGCCTTGATCCTTGCTTTAGAATGAGCATGTATCAATGGGTTACTTTCATAGGTCTATTCAATAGTTCTGTTCACAGGTTAGCAAGAATTGTATTTCACTTTTCTTCTGCATGTTACCATAGGCTGTTGAAGGTATCCTAGAGAAAAAAGTAAATGAAGAGGAAATGCTTAGAATGTACAGAAAATTCTGGGCCTGATGAAGTGAGGTATACTGGAAACATTAGTTTGTGATGTAGTAAGTTGTGTGCAAAATTCATATTAAACTTATGAATGAATTTCATTACAACTGACCTACTGACATGCTGTGCATAATTGTTAGCCTGCTGTGACATATAGCAATCATTAACCTCTTTTCTCTTCATTATTTTCCTGTAGCATAGGCAGTGGTATTCATATTGTGAAAAACTAGTACAGTATTCAGAAGTCTTACTGTGTAATTCCTTTTTTTTCTGAATGTGCTTTATTTCTTTATTAACAAATTAAGAAAAATACATTTGTAGCAAGTTGCCTCCTTGAAATCTTTGTTAAATGTTCTGTTAAGGTTTCTGTGACTCTTGTGTAAAATATCTTTTATTTACTAAATGCTGTATAAAGCATTGTTCTATTTTTTGATCTAAAAATACAGAGTTCCCCAGGTACAATAAAATATCCATTAAGTATTTTATCTTATTGTTATAAAACAGGAGTCATCCAGTCCCATGTATTTCAGAATTTGAAGAAATGGCTGCCATGTGGATCTGGCTAGTCACAAAAACAAGCAAGTTGGCCATACAAAGGCAGAAATTTGATATAAGTAAAATTAGTTATTTTCTGTACCAAAATAATAGTTTTTCAAAAGTAAGGCTAATTATATTTTAGGAGTTTTTGTCCCAATTTAAAATGGTGAGAAGAATTGTGATTTTTAAGTGATCTTGGGATAGTTGAGCTCTGGAACTGCAAGTTGTATGATTCACCCTGAAAATGTAAGTGGGAAATTGCAACCAGTTTTCACAATTGTGATAGAATCCTTCAGGGGGCACAAAATTATGTTCAACACTGCAGGTGGGTTGTAACCTCAGTTTGCCTAGAAGTGATAAATACATTTTAATCTGTTTTAATCTATGTGAAATTGTGCTCTTTTGTCTTAAGGTTTATTTCATATTCATATACAACTGGTATGGAATTAGGGATATCCTCACAACTAACAATTTATCGAGGGTTATTCCTGTAAAATATTACATGTCCAATAAAAAAGCTTTTTCCTCAACACTCGATAGTTTTAGAAGGGTAAAATGAAATACCCTTTAGAAGGGTAAAATGAAATACCCTTATAGTATTTATATATATGAAATACCCATATATAAAAAATGAAATAATCTCATAACTTATTTATACTTGATTTCAAAGGACTCTAACTCTAAAAGAACTGGGGCAACTTACTTTTTTAAAACAACATATAATATAAAAGAAAACAATTTGATACAAATAAAAATCAAAAGATCACAATGAGCTCTAAAACTCTAATGCCAGGGACAGAGCCAGATCTTCAGGAATTTAGGGAACTTTTGCTTTTTCCTAGCATGTCATGTTATTGGCATGGAACCAACCAATAGTTAAATAATTGCAGGTGTGCTATGTGTTGAGGGTTAGAAGAAGTTAATTAATTGAAATAGTAATGCATCCTGCTTAGGCACAGAAATGATAAATACAGTATTAAGGTACACAGTTCTCCTGGTTCTTAATTCAGTTACGTATATCTATGTCCTAAAAGCATGGTCTCCAACCCCCAGCCAGGGCCCACTACTGGGCCCTCAGCTTTTTGGAACCAGGCTGCAGAAGGGATGGGCGACCACATGCGATCTCCTGCCCACCTGCCAATACACAAAGCTGAAAAGTTTGGGAAACTCTGTCTTAAAATATGTCATCAATTATATATCTGTCATATAGCATTTGTGCATAGTAAGTACCATATTTTTCGGAGTATAAGATGGACCTTTTTTTCCTCAAAGAGTCTGAAAATCTGGGTGTGTCTTATACATCGAATACAGCATTTTTTGCCTCCCAAAGCCCCGCCCCCTTCACCAAAACGGCCGTGCATAGCTTTATGAAGGCTTTCAGAGAGCTCCTGGGGGCTGGGGAGGGCGGAAATGAGCAAAAATAGGCTGTTTTTTGCCCTCTGAGCCCCCAGCAGCACTCTATAAGCCTCTATAAACCTATGCATGCAATTTTTTGACAAAAAAGAGGCCCGTTTTTGCAAAAAATGGGTCATTTTTGGGAGGTTTGCAGAATGCAAAAACTCCCCCCCCCTTTTGGAAAGCTCAAACTGATGAGAATTACATTGATCAAATGCTGTGCCAGCAGAAACTAAGTTTTAAGGTTTGTCAGTGATTTCCTTCTCCAGCACATGGATAAATCACCTGGAAACATCTACCTACCTACCTACTCACTCTCTCCCTACCTACCTACTGTATTTCTCTCTCTCTCTATGCCTCTACCTACCTACCTACTCTCTCTCTATCCCTACCTATTTATTATATTTCTCTCTCTCTATCCCTCTATCTACCGACCTTCTGGTTAGCTTTGTAAGAAAGTGCATTAGGGTATTTGTTTTCAGAATGTCAAAAATGAAAATTTTATCTTGAGGAAAATGAACAGGAATGAGCTTATAGACAAAGTCACTTCCTGAGGGACTTTGATACCAAGAGTTGTTTTTGAAGCGACATGCAACATTTAGGAAGAATTGAGATAGCCATCTGTCATCAGTATCTTTGTCTGTCAGTTATCTACTTTCTAAAGTCGAGATACAAATGCATAAATCTTAACGTTAATAATGAAAATCAAAATATGTAGAATGGTTTATTTAATTTTTGCTGATTCTCTTACCAGATTAAACGTTTCTCTCAATATAGGTCTCTATTAAATTAGAAAAACTATGCTGCAAATAAATTTATTTGTGAAATATTATTGGTACATTTTAGGAATTTTTTGTTTATATTATTTTAATTAGAACTTTGTTTAAACATTTTTTTTAAATGCCCTTTATTCAGCAATGGAGAATTTTGTTTTGCCTGGCACAGCTTGCAAAATAAATTACGCTGCTCACAAATGTTTATACTTGCCCAACTACTATATATCCCATGTTATAATTAAAAAGTGCTTTCTGGGAAGGAGGTGAGTTTCCTAGGTTTAAAGTATTTTGACAAAGAAAAAAATGTATTATTGCTTTGATTGTGCTGCTGACTTAAAAATCATTATGCAGGTGAAACATGCCTTTCAACAGCAGGATTAGAACTATACAAGTCTGGGTAGAATAGGATTTTAATTTAGGTTATTTATACAGAGTAGGTTTACTCTTGCTAAGATTGATGCAAACTGGGAGGAAATTAACCTTTTATTCAATTATTTGAAAGTCAGTTATATATATGATATATATTTTTGTGCCATATTTTCATAATTAAAAGTTATGTTGCGACTTGGCTGATTTTAAGAATCAGTCTTTAATAATTCATAACCAGCCCTAAGAATTTTGCTTTGGGACAAAACTTTCTAAATCCTGAGCTTTCCTCCAATAAAAATAAAAGATTTTTGTTTTATTGCATCTTGACTTTTTGTAGTAAATGTAAGTCTGTAACATTTAATCCATAGCTTTTGTGATCTTTGAAACTCCTTGTTATTTAGCCACCAAAGGGCTGTAAAAGAAGTAAAAATAGCTGCATTTGCATTGATAATTGTGGTGAAAATTTAGGGATTCCCATTTTTGCTCTGTGAAAGGAGCCAGATTTTTCTTTCCACAATGTATTTTAGTGAGTCGAATATGTATATTTCTGATGGTCTATACTAGCACATGGTAAATCTCTTAGGCCTAGAATATTATCCAGCCCTATGTTAGGTTGACAGAGCAGAATTGTGTCAGAGAAGAGTTATTTAGGGATCCATGACCTTTTCTAGCTTTGAGAAGTTTTTGTTTTTAAAGGGATGTCTGGGTAGATGTTCCGATGTTAACCAGGTTTGGCTACAATCAGTATGTATCTTCATAGACGTCTATCTTTGTCAGTAAATATTTTGATTACATGTTAGCAAGAATGGAGGAACAATGAATGGAAAAGCTTCATAGTACATTTCTATCAGTAGTACAATAATTCATGTCACCTGATATTATTTGGCATTTAAATTGGTTAAGCTTTAAAGATGCAGTTGTATGAAATACTGTAGACTAGTTTAGTAAGTTTTTATTTACTTTCTAACAAACATCTTATTTTCTTTAGAAGTACAGCCTGATCTCTTCAAAACACTGTGATGAACTTGAAATTCAAGTTATGAAACTGTGTCGTAGCATGATCTCTAAAGTAGGTCATTGTGACGGGAGTAGTCCAAGCAGCCTTGCCTGGTTGCTAGAGCAATGGCCTATTTAAAAAACCGTTCTTGTTGATTCATATTGAAGTAAGCCTTTAGAAATCATGTAAAAAAACTGTATAAGAGAGACACACCAAAGGTAATACTAGCAAAGATTTATTAAACTGGCTGTCTTTCTTTAGAATGTTTAAGGGACTTGAAGGATGAAATGATATATCTTTATCTTATTACAGTAGATGTTATCTTTCTTTGTGGACCAGTAAAAAGCATAGTTATGTGATACATGAAGAAAAGGTATCACTATAACATAAGTACTCGCTTTAGATTCTAAGTAACTATTCCTAGCTTTGACTATAATCTAATTCCTTCCTTTACATAATACAGGCAATCCTCGACTTACAACAGTTCATTTAGTGACTGTTCAAAGTTACTACAGCACAGAAAGAAATGACTTGGGAATGTTTTTCACAGTTACGACCTTTCCAGCATTCCCATGATCATGTGATCAAAATACAAATGCTTGGCAACTGATTCACACTTATGACCATTGCTGTGTCCTGGGGCCATGTGATCACCTTTTGAGATTCTGACAAGCAAATTCAATGGGGAATGATCCTCTACAACTGGTTATGCTTCCCATAGGATCCATTTTTTAAAAAAATTAAATTAATCATAGGGGCTTGTTTTCTTTTTTCTAATTTAAAAATACTTTTCTATAGCAAAACAATGCTAATTCTGACATAACAAACGAAGGGCTAATTTTTAAAACAATACAGATTAGTATTTAAAATTAAGGTTTCTCTGTGGTTCTCTCAGAGCCAGCACACTATATCCCCAAAACATAGGCATTTATTAAAATGTAAGTGCTTTCTAATATGGATTCTATATCTGAAAGACCAGGTTAGGTATACATCATCATGTTCCTGAGTATGTTACAAAAGTCAGTTTTGAATATTTACACCAAATTATTGTAAACGGCAGGAAAAAAAAGCATGATTCATTTGTTGCATTTGAATCAGCATATATACATTTGAAAATGTTATCAAACCTGTATAACTATAATGTTTGAACTGTTATGTCCTTTGATAGTTAATAATAGAAAAGCTTTACAAATCTTCATATAGATTCTGGTTACTTGTGTGCAAATGATTTACAGTACCACCAGTTTTTTTCTTACACTTGGTTTAAAGCAAGGGTGTCAACTGGCGGCCTGTGGGCTGGATGTGTCACGCGCAGGCAGAGGTGGGTTTCTACTAGTTCGACCAAGTAGGTAATAACTCAGCCTGCCACGCGCCTGAACCGGTTCTCTCGGCAGCACCATAGGTGCCACCATTTTGTTTTTTGCTTCTGTGCATGAACAGAAGCAATTTTTTAGTACTGTGCATGCATGTGTGCAGCGCGTCCCTGAGCGAACCACAGTAGCAGCAACTAGAACCTACACTTGCACACAGGTGATGCCTACCCTAGCTTCGCAAATGGGGAAAACGTCACAAAATGTCACATGACAGCAATGTAACACGACAGATTTGACACCCATGGTTTAAAGCATTGGTTCATGGTGTTTGGCCAGAACTATTGCTACAATAGTTGTAAAGATAGACTAGAATATTTTGCTCATAGCTGCCACTTTTCTTTCAAAAATTTTCTGTGCTCAGATTTAAGAAATGGGGGAAAATAATTGTTTTAGACACTTAAAAAATCTTTTAAGTGAAACTCTTTAATACAGTCATTAAACTATAATCTGCAAGCTAAAGTTCATCAATAGCTATGTGTAGTTTTGAAAAATAAAAACCTGCCAGTTCTGTTCAATAGTCTAAAAATGTTATAAGACATAAACAAGACAATACTGTACTCGTTCATGTATTTTTGTATTTAAATAGTATTGCATTATATTGAATTCTGATAATCATTCAAAATTTGTAAGTTTGTGAATCAACAGATTTAAAGTACAGCTGAAATTCCAATCATACATACTGTATTCAGCTACAAGATGTTCCTGGCTTTTCCAATCTTTACAAGTGACTGTTTTTCTTTATTTTGGCCATCATTATATTTTCAAATGAATGATGTTATTAACATCTTGAAAAAATGAAGTTTGAGGAATTAAACTTTTAAAACTTTTTATAGTGCTTAAAATAACCATTATGTCAAGAGGAAAGTGAGTTATTGAAGCAGAATCTTATACATAGAGATTTATTTCATTTTGGTTAATATCGTATTAGCATTCTTCAATTTTTTTCCAGATCTGTTGTGCTGTTAAGGTAGATTTTGTGTCCAATAGCTTATGTTGGACACATAATAGTTTTCTGGACTTTTTTTTTACTATCCTCTGAACTTTAGAATTGCACGTTAGTTCAGACAGAGGGATAATTAGTGCCAGTTATATATTTCGTTATATAGAGTTGTTTGATTCCTGTCATAATAGTGAATTTATTGCCATACAGATTGTATTTTTAGAATAATTTTATTAAAGTTTACAAATGCAAAGATAAAAAAAACTAATGCAAACTAAAGAAAATATAAAAAGTAAAAGTAAAATTAATTTATAAAAGAAAAAAAAAGATGTAGGTAATCCTCAACTTGCAACCATTAATTTAGGGACCATTTGAAATTACTGAAAAAAGTGTCATGGCCATTTTTCAGAGTTATGGCCTTTGCAGCTTCCCCCAGGATCATGTGATCAAAATTCGGATGCTTCAGCAACTAGTTCATATTTAGGATTATTGCAGTGTCCCAGGGTCATTTGATCACCTTTTGAAACCTGACAAGTAAAGTCAATGGGAAAAGATTAACTGAACCTGTGTAACTGGCCTAACTGCAGTGATTCACTTAACAACTGTGGTAAGAAAGGTCAAATGGAGCAAAACTCACTTAACGTCTTGCTTAGCAACAGAAATTTGGGACTCAATTGTGGTAGCAAGTTAAGGACATGTATAGAAAAAAATGATTGTTATGCATAATGTAAGTTGACACCTCTACTGCTTCAATTAAAAATCCTTTTCCCATGTCTCACCCCTTATCAATAATCAAATTGCAAAAAAATTAACAGAACTTGATTTTTTGTTTTTTGCTGTCTGACAAGAGTTTGACCATGGATGCCTTCATGATCAAATTAGAAATCCTTGCAGGGATTTCAGGTTTCTGCAGCTTTGGTAAACAACCTGTTACTGAGGTGGGGCAGGAGGGGTGGTTCAAGAAGATCAGCAGCACAGGACATAAGGAGTATTTAGCATTTTAAGAGACTGCTGTTGCCTTTTTCTTTAAATATTTTTTTTACATGATAACCAATGTTTACTGTGTGTAACCCTTTAGAACCAGTATTTTTGTACAGTATCAGTTTAAAGTCACTTTAAAATAGCATAACTGTTATTAGTGCAATTGAAGAATGTTTGAAAAGCAATAGTTGAATTAGTGTGAACAGCAACATACTATGAATAGGGAGCACCTTTTTTTAGGGATGGGATGAAGGGAGATAGAAGAAAAGAGAAACAAAGGACTCTTTCTCCTAGGCGCTGCTTGGGTTAACATCAGCTTGCTGCCCAAGGACTGAGTTTAATATTTTTGTAGCTCTGCCTCCTGCTCTCCTGAGAGGCTCAGTTTCAAAAAATGAAAGAGAGTCCAAAAAGGTCGTAGATGGAGATGCAGAATGTCCCCCACTGGAGTACAGAACCCCGCAGGCACTTGTTCGGGCAGGGTTGGACATGGTACAGTATCAGTATACAGTAAGAAATTTCCAATTAACTTTTTATTTTTATTTGTTAGAGGAGCCAAGGTGGTGCAGTGGTTAGGGTGCAGTACTGTAGGCCACTTCAGCTGACTGTTATCTGCAGTTCAGCGGTTCTAATCTCACCGGCTCAAGGTTGACTCAGCCTTCCATCCTTCCGAGGTGGGTGAAATGAGGACCCAGACTGTGGGGGCAATACGCTTAGAGAGGGCTGAAAGCCCTATGAAGCGGTATATAAGTCTAACTGCTATTGCTATTGCTATAGCAGAATTGTAAGAGTTTCTATATTGGGTTTTAATGAACATTGACCTGAAATACTTGAAATAGCTGTACATCATTATCAAAGTTTGCACATTTTCAGCTGTAGTCCTCTATTTGTATAATGACAGCATTATTACATCATCTCTGACAGTGTCTGTAAGGATTTCTGAATATATTATAGAAGCTACATACACAAACTTACACTACAATATATTTTTATATGGTGGCTGTAATCTCTAGAACCAAGATAATATATTATGATTGGTTATAACTCTTTCTGCACAAATCTTGCCTTTGCAGCAAACTTTTTTTTAAAAAAAATACTTCCTTTATGTCATCCTCCTTTCAGATTTCTCCTTCAATGTCTTGAGGACTTGGATGCCAACTTAAGAAAACTAAACTCTCGTTTATTTGTGATTAGAGGACAGCCTGCAGATGTATTTCCTAGGCTTTTCAAGGTAAATTTTGATTATTTGAAGATGATTTGAAGCAAGTACAAAAGTATTTCAACTTACTTGAATACTATGATTATACTTAAAAGTAATCTGTGCAATATTTATTGACCATATTTAATGGGCATAACTTGGCTAAGATTTGCATCACAACATTGGGATTTAAAAATAAAAACCTAGTCAGATTGCTTACTTTTTAATTTTTTTTCTTACTGTTTCATATTATAATGTGGTTCGATATATTAGATATAAATATGAGGCGACCATCTATAAAGATGAAGCAAACATCTAAACTTTTGTACCTTGTTGCAAGAATGTGTATTCATGAGGATTTTTGTTCTATCTTCATTCTTTCAGCTTGTTATCTCTTGGTAAAATCTATTCAAATAAGACAAAAATAGCATACTGTAAGAGCACACACCTATAAAAGAGGGAAGGAAAGCCTTAATTGCATATAATCCAGTTTTATGAATATAGACATTTTAAGAGGGGAGTAATAAAAATATATTTTGGAATCTTAGGAAGATCCTATATTGATACTGAATTATGAATGGTAAAGTCTGTTCAGTTCTAGGAAAGTGGGGCTAAACCTCTCTAAGGGTTTTCAAATTACTATATAATTTAATGTAATATTCATTTTATAGGTTTAGTTCTGTTATATTTGAAAAAGGAGGGTTACGGTCTTTTCTCTAGCTTGCTAAAAATCTTCTGAAGCAGAATCCTTGGCTTATATATGGAGAATATTTTTTTTCTGCATTTGCTATTGAATCTAGCCATTTGTTTTCATGCATTCAGGGTATTTATTATTCTTTCTTGTTTGTTGACGTGGGACAATTGCTGTTTTAAAAATCACATTATTATTTGAAATTATAGGAATGGAATATTTCAAAACTTTCTATTGAATATGACTCTGAACCATTTGGAAAGGAGAGAGATGCAGCAATTAAGAAATTGGCCATTGAAGCAGGATTGGAAGTCATTGTACGGATATCACATACCTTATATGACTTAGACAAGTAAGATACCAATTTCTTAAGTGTAAAAGGGAAAAATAATGTTTCATGTAGTATGAATAGATACTGATACCGATAGAGGATAGAAAATAATTCTGAGTCAAGGTTTTTTATTACAGTAGTTTCCTGTAATATATATATATTTTAAAAATTATTTAGTAGCATAATGGATGGTTTCGATGCCAATCAAATTTAGCAGTTTAATTTAACTACTATGAAACATTTATATTTACATACGAAACTTGTATACTGCTGAATTCAACAAATTGACTCATGGTACAGTAAAAACATAAAACATCCATGATAAAGATCAATAAAATATCCTTAGTAACAGGATTCAGACAAATGTAACATTAAAATGGTCATGAGAGGTTTAAAAATAAAAATATTTTAAACATTGGAGATGTGAAACCATAGTAGAAAATTGGATGATATTTGTATGATAGGGAAAATCCCTATGGAAAAGCTGTCTTTAATTAATTCCTTGACTGTTATCAGAGAGGAGGCAAGCCTGAAACCAGCTGTTTCAGAGAACTGACGCTGTAACAGGAAAGAACCCCTCCTGCTAACAGCCAGACAAATTAGGTTATCAGCAGGAGCTTCTTTCAGTGCAGTCTTGCTGTTCAGGACAATTCTGACTAGATAATGTAGCCCTGGATATATCTAGATGCAAGCCATGAGGTACTTCGTAAGTTAAAACCAGTACTTTAAAAGTAATAATTGTCAAAAATAACCGGATTCAAAGAGCGTCTCCAGAAAATGTTGCATATAGCTTCTTTTGAGGCTGTTGGAAAAAACCCTCTCAAGAGAAATTTTGATCAGCTTTCAGATCCAGTCAGTTAATCCCCCCCCCCTCCCCGGCCCGGTCATGTCTAAAACGGTGATGGAGATCATACTAGAAAGCACCCTCTATTTCCTTGGAATTCACAGGCTGGATGAAATCCTAGATAATACAGTCAGATGCCCCTGTGGTCAGTTGAACTCTGTTAATGAGGCATCAAGACTGAGACAGTTGACTGTCAACAAAATCCTAGGTAAATGGATGACAACAGCTAAAAGGAGGACCTTGTCATTTCCTGAAAGGGAGTTTGCCACCCTATGCAGAAACATTTGGGGATAATCTCATTCTAATCTAGATAAATTTTCAACTGCTCTGAAAGGAATGTGAGGTTAAAAGTGTCTGTGCCAGACCCAAGATTTATGAAGGCCATGAATTCATGGATTCTTGTGTTCCCCAGGATATAAATATCTAGGTTTACCATACTAGTCCTGAAATCACTTTCAAGAGTGTAGAAAGGGATTCCATTTGGCATCTAGGTACACTGGTAGAACTTCCAGTTTGTCTCTGTGGCCCAGTTTCAGATACAGACATTTACATCCCAAAATTTCCAGAGCAGATCCTTGGCCCCATACAAGTATGATATATTTAAGTATGAATACACCCCTCTCTACTAGGTATTAAGTTGGCTTAAGTTGACAATTAGAAGTGCAAATTACTACTAATTTGGTGATTATCCATGTCTTGGAATAGCTTATTCAACCTTACCTGCCATACCTCCCTTCTTCCAACAAAAGTGGGGTATGTTTGCTAATCACTTCCTCCCCAATACTCATCTATCCCCTCCCTGACCACCTATCTTTCAATTCACTTGTACCCATCATCAAAGCAATACTTTGTGGGAAAGATGGGCAACCAATAAATTGGATGGGTAAGTAGGTAGGTAGGTAGATCGATCGATACAGACAATTCAACTAGGGAAATAGCAGTTCCCACTTGAGCAATTCAAAGGGAATTTTAAATCAGATACTGACACCATCACCTAAGATCTCCTTTTCCTTCCTTTCTCCTCTGTTTAAAAACAACATGAAACCCTATGGACAGTTCATCCCCATCTCTACCCATCACTTTTGCCTGTTCTGTTACTTTGGTTGATGAGATGTCGAATGTGGAAAGTTAATGGTTTCTATACTTTGTATGCTAGTTTCCAGAGACTTGTTTTTTTAAATATTGAATTGTCATATGTTAAAGTATATGAGGACCCAGATAGTTGGGGGCAATATGCTGACTCTGTAAACTGCATAGAGAGGGCTGTAAAAGCACTATGAAGCGGTATATAAGCCTAAGTGCTATTGCTATTTGTAAATTGTAATATTTGTAAGTGGTTTAGATTCATTTTTATAATTTCTTTGTAACCAATTGTTAAGTAACCTTTCTAGGGATCTATTCATTCATTTGCAGAATAACCAAATTGTCATTGACCATTTTATTAATCATTTGTATTAAGATGATTGGATTTACTATATTAGTTCTGCCCCAGAGCTTTTTCTATATTTCTAATGAGAAATTACTAGCTTTATTCATAATATGAAGCAAATGTCACAATGTACTGGTAAGGTAAAAAATATACTGTAGAGTTGCATAATAAACATAAAGTGTTTCTGAAAGTATAAACTAGCATTGAATTCTTTGTATGTAGAATTATAGAATTAAATGGAGGCCAGCCACCTCTTACTTATAAGAGATTCCAAACTCTAATAAGTAGAATGGAACCATTGGAGATGCCTGTGGAAACTATCACTGCAGAAGTCATGTCAAAATGTGCCACCCCAGTTTCCGACGATCATGATGAAAAATACGGAGTTCCATCACTTGAAGAACTAGGTAAGCCAAGATATATCATCCCCATTCCTTGAGCATTATTTAAAAAAAATGTGGTCATAAGTAGGAGACTTTGCTTAGTTTGCATATAGAAGATAATAAATCTAATAGAAGGATCTGGAAGACAATAAAGGTACTTCTCAACTTACGATCACAATTGAGCCCCAAATTTCTGTTGCTAAGCAAGACAGTTCTTAAGTGGGTTTTGCCCCATTTTATGACTTTTCTTGCCACAGTTAGGTGAATCACTGCCATTGTTAAGCTTGTAACATGGTTAAGTAAATCTGGCTTCCTAATTGACTTTGCTTGTTAGAAGGTTGCAAAAGGTGATCACATGACCAGGGACATTGCAACAATCATGAATTAAAATGTCAGTTGCCAAGTGTATTGATCATGTCACCACGGGGATGCTGGAACAGTTGTAAATCAGTAAGTCACGTTTGACAGTACCATTGTAACTTCGAATGATCACTAGATGAATGGTCGTAAATTGAGGACTACCTGATCTTGTCATTTAAAATTTTGCTTAAAACTCTCTATAAGAAACTGATACTGTCTATTAATGCTTGCTTCTGCATATGCATTATTCTAGAATATGTGTATAACATAATTAAGTAGAATTTCCAAATAACCATGTAGTTTATAGAAAATTTTTGCTTTATTGTGAGGAAAAAAAGAGCAAGTTCCTGGTTGTTAAATTTTGAAGACTTGCTCCTAGATTGGATGTTGATAACTCACCATGGATTTATAATAGTTGACAGAGATTTCAGTATATTTGTCATTGCACTGAGGAGCAATAAATTATTTGAATAATAATTCAGTATTCAATAATAAATTTCAATAAATCATTCAAAGTAATCAAAACCTGCAAATTTAACATTGGGTCAGTTCAGTGCTTTGAAAATATGTGTAACAATTGTTTAATGTACCAAAGTTTTATAACTCATACAGATGGTAGCTGACTAATAGCATTTGACTAAAATATTTTACTTTGGTGTCTGTACTATAGGTTTTGATACAGATGGATTGCCTTCTGCTGTTTGGCCTGGAGGAGAAACAGAAGCACTCACGAGATTGGAAAGACATTTGGAAAGAAAGGTATGTTGTTCACCTTTGTTGTTTGCCAAATATAAGGGTAATCCTTTTTTGATGAGCACAGTTGAGACCGGAATATCAGTCATAAGTTCTGGTTGTTAAGTGAGATGCCCACATCACTGCTTCCTCAACAACCACAATCCTGGCATTCATAGTTGCAGTCATTAAATGGAGCACAGGGGTTCTTCCGGTGGTAGAGGATGTGCAATACAATTCAAAGTCACAGCCGCTTTAGCCCGGTCTTGCAATGTGACACTCAATGAGTTAAAAATGATATGCATAAGATTTTGAGAAGCTGATACAGAGCCATTGCAAGCTTGGTTTTTAAAATGCTGTTAAGAAAATATCAATAAATAATAAATATAAGTCTTTTTTTTTTCTTTTTCTTTTTAAGGCTTGGGTTGCTAACTTTGAACGACCTCGAATGAATGCAAATTCCCTTCTTGCAAGTCCAACGGGACTTAGTCCTTATCTGCGTTTTGGCTGTTTATCTTGCCGTCTATTTTACTTCAAATTAACAGATTTGTACAAAAAGGTACGAATTGATCACTGGGATTTATCTGCATGTATTTAAGACATGTATTTAAAAAGTGAGTTTTTAAACCCTGTCTTACGATTTACAGGTGAAAAAGAACAGTTCTCCTCCTCTTTCCCTCTATGGCCAATTGTTGTGGCGTGAATTCTTTTACACGGCAGCCACTAGTAATCCACGATTTGATAAAATGGAAGGCAATCCCATATGTGTGCAGATTCCTTGGGACAAAAATCCGGAGGCTTTGGCCAAGTGGGCAGAGGGTCGGACAGGGTTCCCTTGGATTGATGCTATTATGACCCAGCTGCGTCAGGAAGGCTGGATTCATCATCTTGCCAGACATGCTGTGGCTTGCTTCCTAACCCGAGGTGATCTGTGGATTAGCTGGGAAGAAGGAATGAAGGTACAGTTTTCTTCTAATCAACACATGTTGATATTGTTCTTAGGATTTGTTATTCCAGTTTGTTTCTAAATAATGTTAAGAAAAGTTGTATTGCATACCCAGTTTGTGATTGATTCTTCTGCAGAACATGATGTATGTAATTTTTTTTATTATTATTAAAGTCTTGACATATTTGCCTCTTTATTAAAAAAAAAACCTACCATCCTTTACTTGCAATTCTGAAGCCACATTGAAGACTCTTGTCGTGAGAAAATATAGTTTTGTAGTATGCTGCGTGTAGTTAATGCAGAACCAATGGGGTAAATGCATATAACTGATGTCACCATTATAAATGTTGTATAATATAAAGTAATTTAGCTCAATAGCAACTCCTAGTGGTAAGTCAAACTTTATGCATTATAATGAGCATTCAGAATATGTCCTTGTTTTCTCTCATCTGTCCCATACTCACTCTTCTTTAACACATTAAAACATGTGTTAGATAGTGTTAGATAGAATACAAACAGGCTGATCTGGGGGATTAGAGTGTCCTGTAGTACTATGACTAATTGCTTATGCTAGTGGTTTTAAATATTCTGTTTCCAGCAGTGTATTTGCATTATCAAGAGCCGAGGTGGCGCAGTGGTTAGGGTGCAGTACTGCAGGCCACTTCAGCTGACTGTTATCTGCAGTTCAGCGGTTCAAATCTCACTGGCTCAGGGTTGACTCAGCCTTCCATCCTTCCGAGGTGGGTGAAATGAGGACCCAGATTGTGTGGGCAATATGCTGACTCTGTAAACCGCTTAGAGAGGGATGAAAGCCCTATGAAGTGGTATATAAGTCTAACTGCTATTGCTATTGCTATCTGTTTTTATAAATTTGTAAGCTACCTTGAGCCCTTTCTGCAGATAAATGAGTTGTCTGCTGACTTTGCACATTTCAAAAGTTTACTGTATAGAGTATGTATTTCTCCTCCGATTTCTCCTTATGTGCTTAGGTATGGACATTTTAAAAGCCAACATGCCAACAAATTGCCACTTAAAACTGTATTCCAGAGGGGGGGGGGAAGAGTAAATACAGGGTACATTAATTCAGTGGTTTTTTTGTTTTTTGTTTTTTTTTGGGTAGGTATTTGAAGAATTGCTTCTTGATGCAGACTGGAGTGTGAATGCAGGCAGTTGGATGTGGCTATCTTGTAGTTCATTTTTCCAGCAATTTTTCCACTGTTACTGTCCTGTGGGTTTTGGCAGGAGAACTGATCCTAACGGAGACTACATCAGGTAAAAAACCATTATCAGTTTAAAATGAAACATTATACTGGATTATTATTATGAACCATAAAAATGATAGAAAATTTCTTTTCTTTTTCTTTAATTAAGACGGTATCTACCTATACTCAGAGGTTTTCCTGCAAAGTATATATATGATCCTTGGAATGCCCCTGAGGGAGTCCAGAAAGCTGCAAAATGTATAATAGGAGTAAATTACCCCAAGCCAATGGTAAATCATGCTGAGGCGAGTCGATTGAATATAGAAAGGATGAAACAAATCTACCAACAATTATCCCGATACAGAGGATTGGGTATGATGGAAAGCTTTGATTTCACTTTTTACTTTCATGACTTTCACAGACATTAGTCTGTGTTTGCATGGGATTGATTCTTTAAAAATAATGCTCTAATTCTTATTGAGAAAATTAACTCTGTTTTTGACGCCACTGCATTTTATTTTGATTAGGTCTCCTTGCTTCAGTGCCTTCTAATGGAAATGGAAATGGAAACGGAAATGGTGGCCTAATGGGATATTCTTCAAACGAAAATCTCTCTGGTTGTGTTGGTACAAATGGTAAGTTGCTCCTATGTTAGAAAAAATAAGAAGCATAAATAACAATCTATTTGTCTACCAACATTATAATAATAAGCCAAAGACAAGTGATGGTTTTTTAAGGAGAGGAAAAACCAAGGCCTCCTTAAAAGGTCCTAAGTATGGCTTCTCTTGCAATGAGGAATTTATCACTGCATGAGCTCATCTGATGGTCACCACCTTGGAAGCTTTCACCAGCCAGGAGGGACAAGGGTCTAATTGTTTGAGAGTGCATGTTTTCTGGTGCTGTGTTCAAATAACGCTGCCTCTTCTGTCCTGTGCACATTGTTCCAGTAGTCCTAGTGCTGTGATGATGAACGTATGGCATGCATGCCAAAGGTGGCATACAGAGCCCTCTCTGTGGGCATGTGCACCGTTGCCAGCTGCTCTTCTGGTTTCCAGCATGCGCCTGATGGCCAGCTGGTCTTCATATTTCCGGTGCTCTGGCATGCGCACATTCACACACATGCACACATGTTACGGTTTGGGCACTGGATGCCCAAAAGGTTTGCCATCACTGTCCTAGTGTTTATCTGGATGTTAATGAGCAAACTTAGGTTCTTGCCCTGATGTTCTTTCTGAACATCAAAGGTTTCCTCCTGGCACAATTCCTTTCCAATGTTAGATCCATATACTCTGACATCACTCATGAGAGCTATGCTTAGGTCATGTGATGACATTCTGGCGTTCTTAGGGATTTTTTTCAGCGGTTTCCTTTCTGTTCTGAGGCTAAACTTGCTGGCATGGACTGGACAGGTTGGCAGTCTTCACTTGTAGATAATCTGGACAGTGGATTGATGTCCAAATGATTGGCAATCTTTTTAAATCATCTTTATGCAGGCCTCAGGGAGCTCTTTCAATCCAGGTATAGTGATGCTGCCAGCCAACTAAATAGGTAATAACACAGGTACCTCCCAGATCCTCTCTAACAATGTAGTAAACATTTGCATCTGATCTGGTACACCTGTTTTTAATTATAGGTATTTGAGGTAGTGATAAACGTAGGGGTATACTTACTTTTTCCACATATGAAATTTCTCATTTAGATTTATTTATATTATACCATATAAATTGTGCATGATATTAAATATATCACTTTTGTGCAATTCTAAATCCCAAAAACAATTCAGATTTGCTTTCTTTCAGGCACTCAAATGGGAACCAGTGAAGGACATACAGGGAATGTTCAATCATGTACCAATGGAGAGACTCATAAAGGAAAAAGTGGAATTCATCAGCAAGGTGGGATAACTCAAAACTCCATTCACTATTCCTTCATTCTTAAATAATAAAGTGTGATACTCAAATCAAGATATATTGATTTCAGCAATGTAGTTTCTGCATACGTGTGTTTAAGGATAGTGAGTTAAAAATAGAAATTGCTCTGGAGAAACCATTATATTAATAGTATAGACTAAATAACTAATATACCTAAAACACTAAAGTCCAACTGATCTCCATGGAAGTGAAGTAGGCATGACAACAACTCTTTACTATGACCTCTAAATGGACCCCCAAATGAAGGAGTTAAGGAAGAACTAGTTAGGCAGTTTAATTAATTAATTAATTGCTCTTTATTGTTTTATGGCAGCCAAGAGGAATGTTTATTGGGTAACTGAATCATTCAAAGAGGTACTTGTTTTTAAAAAAAAAACAGTATCCAGATAGTAGCGCTTAATACACTATGATTTTTATACTAGGATTTACTTATTGTCTGTAGAGGATATGTGATAAATCAAGTAAAAACTAAGCTTAAGTATACAAAGTGGGGAGCCTTTGCTTTCTAACAATATTAAATAAAGATACAGAATGGGGCATTATTAAGCAAGGAAACAAAAAAAGAAATTATAGTGAATATCTTACGGGTGCCCTTTCAGATAATTGTTGTTTTATTTGTACTTATGATTAGGGATAAGGTTAGATTTCACATTCAAAGATGTCATAATTTGAGGATGGTGTTTGTGACAGAAAATGTGACCTCTAATAAATTCAGTACAATATTTCAAACTATGTCCAACAGAAAAATTAATAATGCTTACTGTAAATATTACTTATTAATACTTATTACATCTATGGGGGGAAAGTTTAATGTTGATTTCTAAATACTTTTGTTCAGAAATTAATACACTTTTTTTTACAGGTTACGCTCAAGGGAACAGTGGAATTTTACATTATGCTCATGGGGACAGTAAAAAAACACACTTAGGGCAACAAGGTATGATTTCTGCACATTTGTGATTTTGAGTTAAGTGAAACTCAAAGACAACATTAAATTACATGTTCGTTTTCAATTGTCTTCAATCTAGGAAGAACATCACTTAACAATGGAGTGTGCCCTGGGAAGCGGCCAAATCCAGAAGAAAGAATTCAAAGCATTGGTCCAAAAGTCCAGCGACAGAGCAGTAATTAATGGGGTAAAACTGAGTTGTGAAGAAAATGATTGATAAACTACATTCTAGTCTCACAAAGAGGAAACTAAGCGTGCCTGCTGCATATTTTTGGAGCATAACTTTCTTGGAAGAAGTGGACCAAACACCATTGCATCTAAAACCCTACTTGGCGGTGGTCAAGAACGCCCTGACATTAATTTCATACTTTGAGCGGTCATAATCTTATCCTAAGTGTGACTTGTATTGTCATTTAACTACACCTAGTTTCTATTTTTCCATTAAATTGTGAATTAATATGGTTTTGTTTCTTTGAATTTGTTGCGAGGTAAAAATATTAACTTGAAACCCACCAGTCATTTGCGTATCATCTTGGGTAATGGGCAGTATTTATTTTTTCTTGAAATTATTTGTTAATTTTTATGCATCCCAATTTATTTTTATAGTGGGAAGTTTAAAAAATAAATTTCATCTGTTGTCATTTTCTACAGATACTTTTCCCTAAGCAGCTTAATATTTTTCCATTTTATATTCAACCCCCCCCCCCCTTTAAAATAGACTGTCCAGATGCATTCAGGCTAATGTATACGTAGCACATGGATTTGCCCATGTAACTTGGAATATTTTTCTCTTAGGACTTTTAAATTCTTGTATTCCTTCTTCTATGCATCAGCAGCAGACTTACCAATCCGTTTATAATAATTAGCCATGCATATTCCCAAACATATTTTGCTCAGAAAAAACTTAGGCTACCCTTTCCTTCTTAAAGCTTGGGAAGGCATGTGATTTCTAAAGCATTTTGAACTAACAGCATCTTAGAAAAGATGAAGAACTTAGATCAGGACTGTCAAACTCTGGGGTCGGATCCAGCCTGCAGGGCCAATCTGGAAACATGAAGGACTGGCCTAAGGTGCCTCTGCCTGCTTACTGGCAGAGGTTTACAAGAGGCCATCACAGCTGAAAATGGAGCTTGCGAAGCCCGCTCTGGCTCTGGCTACCACAGGCACCCCTGACACGAGTGATTTCGAGCTGGCCATACCCCTCCTTTGAGGTCAAACAAAATCCTAATGCGGCCCTCAATGAAATAGAGTTTGACACCCCTGACTTAGATTATTGAAGAGCTTCCTCTTTTGGATAAATATCAAGAAAAATTAATGAAATATTTATTGTTGAGGGTTTTTTTTTTACCATGTGGCACGCAATGATGGAGTAACCTATTTTCTAGGTCCTCAGCAGGGTGCAAGATGCCTACAAAGCATACCATCTAATTAAAACATAAATAAAGGGGGGGGGGCGGGAGACGCATGTTGCAGAACAACACCTTCAAGCATAATTTCTGTGTCTGCTTGATATACAAAGGCATTCTTCACCAATAAAATAATCGATGGCTACAATGCATTGCTTCGTTACTTTTTGGTATATGGATACCTTCTGATTACCATACTATAATTGTAACTAATTGGTCGGAATGTCTGCAAATGCCGATTAGGCAGGCATTCCCCCTATCCTACAAATGTCGCTGCCTTTGCCATAAGAAGGCTGGTCTAAGAGAAGAGAGGACCTGAAAATAGATTCTGTCAATTCTGGACTTTTGCTCCATCCCTGAAGCCCACAAGCCCCTTTTCCAGCTTCACCTGTACCATGAACTGTAAACTGCATGCTATAGTTCTTAGAAGCCTGCCTCCCTACCCTTGTTCCAGTTCTGCAGCCGCCGCAAACAGCAATTCCCCTATAGCCTCCACCTTCCCCTGGGGAACTGCCGCTGACTCTCATGACTTGTTTGGGTATAGAGAGTGCTGTGCCTTGCTGTCCAGCTTCCTCCTCCCCAGCTGGTCCTGCTTGGGCCTGACCAGCAAATGAAGCTCCACCCTCCTGCCACCCTCACTGCACACATCCAGGGCTATACCCTTGCCTTGTGCCTGGGTCTTGGCCACCAGGGAGAGGAAGGAGACAGCAATGGTCAGCTCTGATCGGGGGTGGGGGGGACAGCAGGGATATGTGATAGAATGTAGAGCACCCAAAAGCGCACAGATGGGAGAAGGTGGGTGGGACAGTTGAAGTGCCCTTGCATTTGTGTGCAAGTGAATCTAAATTTTGATTGTGTGACTTGGGGAGGGGGACACTGCAAAAGCCATATGTTCAGGTACAGATCATCTCCCTTTGTTCAGTGCCGTCATAACTTTGAACGGTCACTAAATGAATTGATGTAAGTTGAGTATTACCTGTAATGTACCATGAACCAAATATTAGTGGTTTAATATGTCATCAGACGTCACTGATCATTACTTCTACAAATTCAGGTTCTCATGTTTACTCCCCGTTATCCAGTCAATAGCATCCACTTGTCCATTGCTATTTCTCTTTCCCCCCTTACCTGTGGATATACTTAATCTTTGGTTTCTGTATTTGAAATACATTAGTATTTGCATTTTTTTAAGCCAAAAAGATTAATCTTTTGGTTGCTGCAAACATACAGATTTTAAAAGTTTAGTTAGGGAAATTATTTTGATTCAGCATTGCATGAAACCAGTAAATTTTAAGTTGAAAGTTCAAGTACTTGACGTTAATGCCTTTTTAGAAACAGTTTCTTTTCCTACTTATAACTGATAAGTTTATCCCCAAATTTTTCCTGTGCTCAGCTTTCATAGCAAATATTCAGCTGCAATCTTACTCATACTTAATATACGTAAATGTAGTTAAACTTATTGTGAGTTTATGTATAGATGTACATAGAATTATGATATTTTTAACGCGGGATTGTGTTTGGGCTCCTTTTCATTCTTGCCTTTTGTTTCTATTTAACATTCTGTTAACTGCTTACTGAAATCCCTGAATCTATTTCCTATGCCTGTTTTCTGCTTTTTTTTGTCTTCCGCTTCCCCCTTTCTCCCTGCCATCTTTGGATTTTTCATTGTTAAAGATATTATGTTTTAGAGTCTTGTAGTACCTTACAAGCCACTTTTACCATCTGCCAGTCAGGTATTATTCCAAAGAGTGTTCATATTTTTAGTTAAAAGTATATAATTAAAAATAAAAATACACTTTGCTAACTACTGGATAACCTTTCCGACTCAACAAGAATAGCAATGCGTTTCAGTACTAATTAGCAAAATATATTAAAAGGTTTCTTAAATTATTTTCTAATGGATTTATTTATTTTGTCTTACAACATTGCTGAAAAGAAGGATCCGCACCCTAAAAAGTTTCAGTTTTTGTGAGTGCTTGTATAAAAATATGCATTTTCATACATTTATTTTCACACAATCTGAATGGTTCTAAACTAGTATTTTTGGACTGTATGGTTTCTAACTGACCTTTCTATGGTTTTTAAAATTTTAAATGAGGTTCACCAAGGAGAAAAAAATAGAGATTTGTAAATAAAACAGTTAATAATTAGTTTAGTTGCGGTGTAAATGCAAGCATTCATGATTAGTGATATTCATCTATTTTTGATATTTCATGTACGGATTTCAAAATTACATGGCTGGATAGAAAATAGAATATGTCTGAACTACAATGTTGGTCCTCTTTACATTAGCTTTTAAAACCTGGAACAGAATTTTTGACTACTTCATGCTCCAGGCTCTCGTTTTTCAAATGTTTTATTTCCCAGTGTATAAAATATAGTAAAGATTTTACTTTTTGAAAACCATCTGTATATAAAACCTTTTATGCCAATATTTTTGTTAAAAGAACAAAATGGTCATGAAATGTATTCCATCCCTGTGTTTCCCACTGCTCTGATTAATAAAAAATGTATATATACAGATTATTTCACCTATACCCTCATGTTAGAGAGTAGAGTTATTGTCTGAATCAATTGTTTTTATAAAAGGAGCTTGTACAGTGGATTTCTTTACAGCCTTTGTTACTTTAAAAAAGGCTGAACTCTAAGCAGTGTGTCAATTCGCAAAGCATTCCTGGCCTGCTCGAGTTGACCTGACACAATGCTTATGATTTGAATTTTCCATCATGGAAAATTCAGAAGTACAGAGCACAACACTTGGGACTAGGACCCATGTTGTTTGCAACAATTTCAATAACAGGGTGCCTACTTTACAAGAAAGACCGATGCTGAACAATGCTAAGGCAAAGATTTATACAGAAGTTGAAGGCTGAGAGGACTGTATGGGGATCCCCTGAGGATCTGATTTACTGGCCAGTTTCCTTGTCTTTGACCTGGGTTATTCCTATTGTTCGGTAGAGTGGCCCTTTAGCAGACGACAGCAGAGCTGGGGAAATTGAACTCCTCTGTTGAGATACAATGTTGAGATAATTAGGCTGATGGATTCTTATCTTGTTACTATGCTGCTATTCTCTTACTAGAGCTGCTCTCTGGCTGTACTGTGAGCTAGTGAGGAAGTTTCTGTGGTTTAGATGGGATGGCAAGGAGCTTTGGGGGAAGTGGGCAGGGAAGATCCAGTTGGTAAAGAGAAGAGCCAAGAGCCATATCGTTTCCAAAAGAAGAAAAAGGATGCTACCTCCATTTTGTTAAATTTATCTTTTCTTACATTCTTGAAATAGTTTTTTTTAAAAATATTTATATGCTGCCCAATCCCAGAGGACTCCGGGCGGCTTACAAAAAATATAAAAAAAACACATAACAATAAAAGAAAACAGTTTAAAAACAGCAAACACCCTGATACATTCATTCTAATCGGGGCTGGACCTCAACAGTGAGGTCAACAGCCCCAGGCCTGCCGGAACAGCCAAGTTTTTACAGCTTTCCTGAAGGCCATGAGAGTGGGTATGGTCCGGATCTCCGGAGGTAGCTGGTTCCAGAGAGTTGGAGCAGCCACAGAGAAGGCTCTCCTCTGAGGGCCCGCCAGCCAACACTGGCTGACGGCATCTGAAGGAGGCCCAATCTGTGGGATCTTACTGGCCACTGGGAGGTATGTGGCAGCAGGCGGTCTTGAAGGTAACCTGGCCCTAAGGCATGTAGGTTTTTAAACGTGATAACCAACACCTTGAATTGAGTCCGGAGACCAATTGGTAGCCAGTGCAGCTCACAGAGGACAGGTGTAACGTGGGTGTACCTCGGCACACCCAATATCGCTCGCGCGGCCGCATTCTGAACTAACTGCAGTCTCCGCTTTTCAAGGGTAGCCCCATGTAGAGCGCATAGAGTGCATTCGCATAAAACAGATTTCCAGACATTTGCAGCAGAATCGTTCTGGCTTAATCAACAGAACTAACACCACTTATTTTCTTGTGTGAATAACTATTATTTCTTATACCATGCTATAAGGAGAATCAGCTTCTATTAGGTTGGTTAGGTAGGTCCATACTATTCTCTGAAATAAAATCTCACATGGTAATTATTTTTACTGCTTATGTCACACATATTTTTTGCCATATTCCTATATATTACACACACGCAATGTGACTTCTAGAGATAAAGTCCCAGTAAACGCTTTGAAGTTTATTTCTTCCGCCTGTTGCTGAAGTTTTTTACAACATTACTTTTAGATTCCTATCTTCATGCATAATAGCCCCCTAATAATGCCCCAAAATTATGCTAATCAAAAAACCATACTATGGTATTATATACTGTAGTTGCAACACAATCCTATAATGTTTATTTCCACAGGAATAGTTGAAATGGACAGTGTCCCTTCTATAGGGTTAATCGGGATAATCTGGCAGACCATCGCTGGGTTGAGTTTCAGGATGTTGCCCCTGGGGACGTGGACAAGGCCATGAGAGCTGTGAGTGCCTCCACATGTGTACTGGACCCGTGCCCCTCCTGGCTGGTTGTCAACAGCAGGGAGGTGACACAGGGCTGGATCCAGGCGGTTGTTACCGCCTCTCTTCGGGAGGGGGTCTTTCCCCCCGCACTTAAAGCGGCGGTGGTGAGACCCCTCCTGAAGAAACCATCTTTGGATCCAGCCGTTCTTAACAATTACCTTCCAGTCTCCAACCTCCCCTTTGTGGGGAAGGTTGTTGAGAAGGTGGTGGCCTTTCAGCTCCAGCGGGCCTTGGAGGAAGCTAGCTATCTTGACCCATTCCAGTCCGGCTTCAGACCTGGCTACAGCACAGAAACCGCTTTGGTCGCATTGACCGATGACCTCTGGAGAGCCAGGGATCGAGGCCATGCCTCCATTCTGGTTCTCCTTGACCTCTCAGCGGCTTTCGATACCATCGACCATGGTATCCTTCTGCGATGACTGCGAGAGGTGGGGGTGGGAGGCACTGTTTTGCAGTGGTTCTCCTCTTACCTCTCGGACAGGTCGCAGTCGGTGTTAGTTGGGGGGCAGAGATCGAACCCTAGGCCCCTAACATATGGGGTGCCGCAGGGTTCGGTCTTGTCTCCCCTACTTTTCAACATCTACATGAAACCGCTGGGCGAGATCATTCGGCGGCACGGGATAAAATACCATCAGTATGCGGACGATACCCAGCTGTATCTGTCCGCCCCGTGCCAACTCAATGAAGCGGTGGACGTGATGAACCAGGGACTCGAAGCCGTTAGGGACTGGATGAGGGCTAACAAACTCGTGCTCAACCCGGATAAGACCGAGTGGCTGTTGTGTTTCCTTCCCACTAATTTGGCAAATATTCCATCTCTCAGGCTGGGGGTCAAATATTATACCCCTCAGACAGGGTCTGCAACTTGGGAGTCCTCCTGGATCCACAGCTGACTTTCGAACACCATTTATCAGCTGTGACCAGGGGGGCATTTGCCCAGGTTCGCCTGGTGCACCAGTTGCGCCCCTACCTGAACTGGGAGGCTCTCACAACAGTCACTCGTGCCCTTGTGACCTCTAGGCTGGAGTACTGCAATGTGCTCTACATGGGGCTGCCCTTGAGGAGTATTCGGCGACTTCAGCTAGTCCAGAATGCAGCCGCGCGAGCGATTGTGGGTGCACCTCGTTTCACCCACGTAACACCTATCCTCCGCGAGCTGCACTGGCTACCTGTCGATCTCCGGATACGCTTCAAGGTGCTACTCGCCACCTATAAAGCCCTCCATGGTAGTGGGTCTGGGTACTTGAGAGACCGCCTACTGCCGATCACCTCCACACGACCCATCAGATCTCATCGTTTAGGCCTCCTCCGAGTTCCATCCGCTGGCCAATGCCGACTGGCCACCACACGGAGGAGAGCCTTCTCGGTGGTAGCCCCGACCCAATGGAACGATCTCCCCGTGGAGATTCGTACCCTCACCACCCTCCAGACCTTCCGCACAGCCCTTAGAATCTGGCTATCCCGTCAGGCCTGGGGCTAAAGATTGTAACCCGCCCGAATGGTATGAATGTTGCGTTTTAATCATGTATTGTCCTATATGTAAAAGTTTGTCTTTCCCCCCCTTGGATTGTGAGCCGCCCTGAGTCCCCCCAGGGAAAAGGGCGGCATACAAATAAACAAATACCAAATACCAAATATAGCAGTCATGTGAAAAATGTAACATATATGTTTAATATAAGAATTGACAGATTCTCTTTGAATTTCAAGGGGAAAAGTCAGAATTTGAATTTATTGAGGATTATGGACACATCAATCTAGGACAGGTTTATGCTATGTAATGGAGGAGCCTATATTGTGCTTAAATAGTTGATGTATGAAATTAAACAGCTGCAATGTGGTGGGATGCATAAGATGATACTGCTACCAGGAAATGTGTGGCAAGCAGTTTTGGGGGATGGATAGACAGCTCTACAGAAAGTGGTGCTTCACCACACCATGTGTGGAAGTCTGGAGCTACAGCTACAAAGCTTGCTGTAAGGCTTTTAAGATTAAGGGCAGAAAAGGAAGCACTGGGACTGAATTGTGTTGCAGTTTTGTTTGTATTTTCCAACATACACACATACACAAACCCACCAATGTTGGCTACAAAAAAATGCTTATGTGAAAGTACTCTAACATTAATTCCTAACCCTATAAATCTACAGAATAGAGTGATAAAAACACACCCACATAATACACAAACAATTAAGGATGAATGGTTTTGAACTTTAAATTTCTTGAACATGATACAGTTTTTGGGAATGCAAAACCTCTCAGCATTTGTAAATGTTTTTAAGTGTAAAGAGTCTTGGACTCTGAACAGAGCTGTTTCAAGCTTGAAGTTGCTCAAAATGCTCAAAACCACCCATTTACTGCAGATGTATTATTTTGGAAAGGACATGCAGTATTTCAAACGTAAAGCGCTTCAACTTCTTATTTCAAGTATTATGAAAGAAGAAACTTGCTGACAACTATTTGGCCTGTAGGTGGTGATCTTTTTTTTCTGTCACACTTTCCTTAAATATAGCCTAAATATTTGAAAATAGCATATCTGGAGAAAATCCTGATTAATGTATTAATTTATTCTTTCGCAATTCTACATTCTTCTGACAGAAGAATTACAAATCTACAGTTATGACATGTAATCAACTAGTTATTTTTGTTATGACAGTAAATGATCATGCGGATTTTACCTGCTTATATCTCAACGTTATTCTTCCATCGTTGTAATTCTGGATTATTCTGGATTATTATCCGGATCCTTAATACCCTTCCGGCCTTCCGCAAAGCGACCAAGACCTGGCTGTTCTGGCAGGCCTGGGGCTGTTGATTTATCCAGCCCCATCCTAAGTTATGAATGTTGTGGAATTTTTAATGTTGTTTTTTATTTTGTGTATATCCCCCCTCCTTTTTTTACCTGTAAGCCTCCCTGAGTCTCTTTGAGAATGGGCGGCATACAAACTAATTAAATAAATAAATAAATAAATAAATAATTTAGATTTAGTGATAGTGAGCAATCATATATAAAAAGGGGTACTAAAATGCTTTTAAGATCCTAAAAATGATGAGTTTAGCAGCCGCACACAAATGTTACCTGGCATTTGTGTAAATTCATAATTCAATTTTCGGAGAGTCAGTGTTGCTCTTCTTTATTAGGACTGTACAAGTATTTTGAAGAGGTGTTTAACAGTACAATGAACCTGTCTTTAAAGAATTAGAGTAGTTGAATTGCCTTTGAAGTCACATGCAAGCTTTCCAGAGGATGAGGCTTCTTTAAAACTTCAAGAGGCTGTTGTACTCTGTTTATCTAGTACACTGCAGATAGAAGTATATATAAATTCAATATATAATCCAAAGTTTGTATATATACCTCAGTCACTGCAACAGGATGGACTCATATTTAATAATCTGTTTTAATTGGGAATTAGAGTACTATCCTACTACCTTAATCTGGAATACTTCTAAAGCTGAAGCATAGTACAGGTCTCTGTTGTACGATACTGTTTCAAGACTAGTATAGTTAATATAATTAGTGTATGCTAATTTCCAGTTGCCACAGTATTTAATGAGGCTTGGACACCAGCTTAGTGCAAAGGATATGGGACAATCCATGCTGAAAATGAACATACTCACATTTGTGCTTCTTGAACAAATACAAGGTTAAAAAAATTAACATTTCTGATTATCCACTTTTCTGAATGAGCTACTGTATTCAGTTTAGGAAATGTATTCCAAATTATAGACAGAATATTTTTATAAGTAAAAAACCAATTTTGATACTTTACTTAAGTTGATTGAAAGCAGTATGGAACATACTTGTGGTTGAACATTAGAGACCAGCGTACAATAGAAACTGATCCATCTAGGAAACATTAGTGAATGACCTCTTTCTCTAAGCACTTTTGTATCTATTGTTTTCTCTGTACCGTGTTTCCCCAAAATAAGACAGGGTCTTATTTTCTTTCCCCTCCCCCCCAAATAAGCACCTGGCCTTATTTTTTGGGCAGTCTTATTATATTTGAGGTGCAGGAGGCAGCAAGCGTGGTCACCTCATGGCTGCTGCTGTGTTGCAATATTTTCGGGGAGGGTTTATTTTAGCACATGCCCTCAAAAATCCAATTGGGCTTATTATCTAGGGAGGTCTTATTTTCAGGGAAACATGGTAATTATGGTTCTTTTTTTCAATTCAGTCTGAGTATGCTATATTTCTAGTCAACAATGTTTGGAAAACTATTTCTTAAATCTGAACTTTTATTAGAGGGCAAATGACCATTTAATATGATCAGTTGTAGAAGTCAACTTATGCAGATTTAGTAAGAACATCAAGATAAGACTGAAGTTCAAAGCATTGCTTATTTGTAAGTTGAGTTTTGTGAAACATTTTATTTCTTTATATGGATTTATATGCTGGAATAACAGTATGAGTAAGGAAACCAGAATCCCAACATTTCTTCAGCAGGTCAGCTTGTAGTGTCTAAATGATGCAAATAATGATAATCTGTCATCCCTATGTGTTGGGCTGGGCCAGGAAATTAACTCTCCCGGAAGACTGTAACTATATTTTATTGAGATAAGCTCTAGTAGCAGAATCTTGAAAATTTCTTTTTCTTTGGCAGGGAGGAGTCAGCCTAGTTTCTCTCTCCCCAGAATTTATGGAATACTATCCCCTTTTTTGTTCACATAACCAATAATGAATATTTGCTTCATGGCCATATTCCTGACTCAGACAGACAAACAGATATCTTAGAGGGTGGTTTTGTGTTGTTAATTTTATTAAATGTGCTTTATTGGTCAGTAATTGTAATAAAGTTCCTATCTGTGTCCCTGACTTTCTACACAATGCCAAAGTAAGTAAATTTGTGAACTAGATTAGTCCTTCCTTGCTTCCCTTCCTCCCTCCCTCCTTCCCTTCCTGAGGATCAGACTGGATGATCTAAAAGATTCCCAATTCAATTATTTTATGTTCATAAAAAAGAGGCCTGAGTAACAGTTGGTTATGGTGGTTTAAAGCACTGGGTTAGAATGTGAGAGACAGAGATGTAGTCTTGTTCTGGACACAAAACCTAACTGAGCAGTCGCACTCAACTCTAGAAAGAAGGCAATTATAAATCACTTGGGGAAAATGACCGTATTTTTTGTTCCATAAGACACTCTGTACCATAAGACGCACCTAGTTTTTAGGGAGGAAAACAAGATAGGTGATAGGCGGTGGAAATCCCTGCCGCCTGAAACAGCTGATCAGCGGTGTTTCAGGAGGCCAATCCAAGGTGATAGGGGGCGGCAAATGGGTGGTGGCGAGCGGTGGTGGCGGCAAGCAGCAATAGGCGGTGACAGCGATAGACAATATTCACTCCATAAGATGCACAGACATTTCCACCCACTTTTTTGTATGGGAGGGAATGCATCTTATAGTACAAAAAATATGGTACTTAGAATGTCAAGTCTGCTAGATTGATCTCCTTTTTGCCGTGATTACTCAGCAGACAGGGTTTTTCCTCATGGAACATGCTAGGTGGCAGCAGCCAGCCAACTTTGATTTCAAACTGCTAAACAATCGGACTTCCTGGGAGGAGCCTACTGGTGGAGGCAGCAAAAAATCAGCTGCCTCCGAATTCCTGGCTACGTACCTGTTTAGAGGATCTTCCATCTGACGTCTTATCAGGTTTTCTTATCCTTCAGGCAAGAAGGAAAGAAGAAACTGTTTTGCTGGCAAATGCTCTTCGATTTTTGCAGCTTTTGTGCTTGCAAGGAAAGGGGGGCTAGCCCAAGGCAGAACGGCTGTCCGTGCTGGGAACTTCAAACTGCCTTGTGCAGGACAAAGTAGGTCTCTCCCACTCTGCTCAAAGTTTTGTTTGATTTATTCTTATCACGAGCTGAATCCGTTTACTGTGGACAATAATTGCTTATCAACATTTTAGCTTCTTTTCTTTTTCTCCTCCGAAAAATTATTTACTCAGAGGCTTCTAAAATGGCGCCGAGCAGGCTGGTTTCTCCGGTAATAACGAACACTTTTTGCTAAATCCTCACAAGAATTCAAAACAAAAGAGATTGCTTATCATTTGTTTTGGTTTCACAATAGAAGAATTTTACTCCTTCATTAACCTTGCTTATTTGGAAGTTAAATGGTGATGAATCTGCTGAATGGTCTTGTTACAATGTTTACTCACTGAAAGTTTTGCCAAGCCTTAAACTTCAAAATAAAAGCCTCTTTACTTAAAGCTGCATATTCAGGCAATAGAGTTTCATTAACTGCAGGCAGATAAATTTTGAAATGGCCTCAAAACCAAATATTAACTTGAAGTCATCACCCTCTACTTCCAGGGGCACATCTTCAGTGCCTGGCACAAAGCTGCAGCCTCCGCTTCCTACACCCCCTGCTGGGGATGTGTTAACGAAAGAATTTTTCCTGAGTAATCTAAGCGAGGCTCTTAATGCACAGACAATTAAAATGGAAGATAAGTTTAGAGATAATAGAGAGGTGGTAAAGCAGGAGAGAAAAGAGGAAATAAAAGAAATGAAAGAAGAAATTAAAAGTGAAATAAAAGGACTTAAACAGAGCTGTATGAGAAATTTGATGCTAAGGTTGATAAAATTAGAGACGACATGCTGAGTCTTGTAACTGTATTAACAGAACATATTTCTGGAGTGGAAGATACTCTAGAGGTTCTTAATGATGCCAATGCTAACTTGACAGTGAAAACAGAGGTGGTGGAACAAAAAGTGGAAAATGCTGAAAAAGAAATTATTATGATACAGTACCGACAAATGGAGTTCGCATTAAGAGTAAGGGGGCTGCATGAGGAGAAACAGGAGAACCTGAAACAGATCCTATCGGAAGCTTTTGACCGCCTGATGGGAAGACCAGGGACCAATCAAGACTGGCAAATTGACAAAGCTTACCGCGTTAATTCCTGGCTGGCAAAGCAGAAGCAGCTTCCTCGAGACATCGTTATATACTTTACTACAAGAGAGTTTAGAAATATGGTACTGCAAGCATCTTATAACACTAAGCTTCAAATTGGCGGTCAAGACCTGGTTGTTTTGAAAGAGATACCACCTCAAATGTTAAGAGCCAGGAGAGACTACGCTTTTTTGGTCGAAGAACTCAGAAATCGTCAGATACAGTATAGATGGGATGCACCATTTGGCATCATATTTACATTTGATAAGCAAAGGTACCGCCTCAACTCTGTATGGAAAGCCCGAGATTTTTATTATAATATATTGAAGGCCGGACACCCTGCACCATCTGGACCTAGAGAAAGACCACAAGAAGGACAGGATAGACAGCAAACTACACAACCACCAGATAAGATGGAGCATCTCTCTTCTCTAGAAGTGCAAGGTGCTATGGAACCAAGACCTAGCCGCATGACTACTAGACGTATGGAGAAACAAGCTAAAAAGCAACAGCATCAACAATCATCGGCCATCGATCAAGGATCTACAACAACAAATCTGGAAGCAATGGGAAGAGCTAGACCTAAGGTTAAACAGGCCGTGCAGGAAGCTCTAAAAACGCTTCAACCAACCAAAGATGACAACTAAGATTTTAACATGGAATGTCAACGGACTGAACTCTCCACAGAAGAGGAAGAAAATATTTCATTATCTCAAACAGTTTAAGAACGATGTAATTTGTTTGCAAGAAACTCATATCAAGTCAACTGATCAAAAATATTTGATCAACTCAAAACTTGGTCAACATTTTGCAGCTTCTGCTATGGAAAAGAAGAATGGTATAGTTGTATACTTAAGAAAAGATATGAAAGCTGAATTAATAGAAGCAGATCCCTTCGGAAGATATATTGCTTTAGACTTAATCTTAGAAGGGAAAAAGACATTACTTTTGGGAATTTATGCTCCCAATCAACAGCAAGATAGATTCTATAGAAATCTTCATGCTAAATTAGTACAGTGGGACTATAGTTCCTGTATACTGTTGGGTGACTGGAATGGAGTGATAGACACTAAGAGAGATAAGAAGATTTCCCGCCTAAATACCAAGATGCGAGCAAAGTTACCCAAATCTTTCTTTGACATTATGGATGATTTTGAATTGAGAGATATTTGGCGAGAAAGAAATGCAGAGGAATGTGATTTCACTTTCTTCTCAGACAGGCATCAATCCCTCTCAAGGATTGATTTTATTCTAACCACTAATGATTTGCTTTCTAGGGTCAAGAAAACAAAGATTGCAGCTAGGATCCTTTCGGACCATAACCCAGTTTGGATGGAGTTGGGAAGGGTAGTGCAGGCAAGAAGGTCTTGGAGATTGAATGAAAACTTATTTAGATATGAAAAGTATATTAATGATTATAAAAAATTACTATCTGAATATTTTGTTTTGAATATGAATAAGGGTACATCTATGGAATTTGTATGGGACGCAAGCAAAGCGTATATGAGAGGAGTTTTGATGAATATAAATAAAACACATAGAAATAAGCAAGGGTCAAAACGAACAGAACTGGAAGAGGAAATTAAGAGAAAAGAGCTCGAGTTAACAATGAACCCAGAGGATACAAAGGTTAAGGAAGCTATTAACATATTAAAATCTCAATTTGACATGTTGATCTCTGACCAGGTGGCTACTAATCTATTATATGCAAAACACAATACTTTTTGTAATGCAAACAAACCTGGCAGATGGTTAGCTTATCAGATTAGGAAAAAAAGGAAAACTCGAAATATATCTAAACTGATTTACAGAGGGAAGGAGGTGTTTCAACAGGAAGAGATTCAAAAGGCTTTCGGGGAATTTTTTACAGAACTGTATAAAGGGGATAAAATTAATGGTTTAGACATAGACAAATATTTAGACAAAGAGAAAATACCTTCAGTTAGAGAAGAACACAGGCAAAAACTGAATCAACCAATAACCTCGGGGGAAATCCTGCAGGTAATTAAGCAATTAAAGTCAGGGAAAGCACCAGGTACAGATGGCTTGACAGCGGTTTACTATAAAAACTTACAGTTAGAAATGGTAGAACCTCTTAGAGAATTATTTAATATGATTCAAACGGAAGGTAAAGTCCCTCCATCTTGGAAGACAGCGTTTATATCTTTGATACCCAAAGAAGATCAAGATACTACTCAACCCAAAAATTATAGACCTATTTCATTACTGAATGTAGATTATAAAATTTTTACTAAAATATTAGCAAATAGGTTAATGTTGGTCACTCAACAATTGATACATACGGACCAAACAGGTTTTATACAAGGGAGACAGATGAAAAGTAATGTTAGATTAATTATTAATGCATTAGAATATTTGGGAAAGAACAACCAGATCCCTGCTGCGTTTATATTTTTGGATGCTGAGAAGGCCTTTGATCGAGTTAACTGGCAATTTCTGTTGAAGATATTGCAAAAAATGCAGATAGGAGATAATTTTTTACAGTCAATTAAAGCAATATACCAACAGCAAACAGCACAAATCATAGTCAATGGAAGTTTAACAGACTCTTTTCAAATTGGAAAAGGTACAAGACAGGGCTGTCCTTTGTCCCCATTATTGTTTATTATAACTTTGGAAGTATTGTTGAATAAAATACGGGGCTTGGATGGTTTAAAAGGGATCAAGATTAGGCAGCAAGAATATAGAGTCCGCGCTTTTGCGGATGATTTGGTCATAATATTGGAACAACCGCAGGAATCCAGTATGGTTTTAATGAATATGATTAATCAATATGGTCAAGTGTCGGGCTTTAAAATAAACTTAGGAAAAACCAAAATATTAGCTATAAATATGAATATTAAACAAAAGGAAGAATTAGGATTGATGCTAGGATGTGAGGTAGTTAAAAAAGTCAAATATCTTGGAGTTAACATTTTAACTTCAAATGGGAAATTATATAAGCATAATTATGAACCACTTTGGCATAGCATACAGACAGAGATGAAAAAATGGGAGAAATTGCACTTATCTTTGCTGGGTAGGATAGCGGCAGTGAAAATGAACATTTTACCAAAATTTTTATTTCTCTTCCAAATGTTACCTATACTTAAAAAAGATGCGAACCTTTTAGAATGGCAGAAGGGTATCAATAAATTTGTGTGGGCAGGAAAGAAGCCGAGGGTAAAGATGAAAATAATGCAAGATGTACGTGAGAGAGGAGGATTGAAGCTACCTAATTTAAAACTATATTATGATGCAGTGGCATTATCTGTAATTAGTGATTGGATTCACTTAACCAATGATAGAATATTGAACATTGAGGGACACGATCTGGTATTTGGTTGGCATGCTTACCTGTTATTCAACAAAAAATTGGATAAGAACTTTAAAAGTCATATTTTAAGAAATGCTTTATTGCGGGTCTGGAAGAAATACCAATATAAATTAAATGACAAGTTACCCATGTGGGCAATTCCTAGACACGCAATTGAAAATATGAATACAGCACAAAAACAGGACAGAATTACCTACAGACAGCTTCTTACCTCGGAAAGGGGGGTATTACAATTAAAATCTTTAGAGGTATTAAAAGAGGAGAAGGTAGTTCAAACATGGTTCCAGTATGGGCAATTACAGGCTAGGTGGAAAATAGATCAAAAAATTGGTTTTATTCAAGTTGAGGATAATCTGTTTAAACAAATAAGAGATCAAAGCTTAATGCATATAAAGAGGATATATAATGTATTAATACAGATGGATTCGGAAACAGAATTAGTTAAAGATTGTATGATAAAATGGGCTCAAAATATTGAGGAACCAATAATGTTGGATACATGGGAAAGAATCTGGGTAAGAAATGTGAAATTTACACAAGCTCAAAATCTGAGAGAAAATTTTTACAAGATGTTCTATAGATGGCATTTAGATCCTAAAAAGTTGGCTTCTATGTATCCGAATGTACAGCCTAAATGTTGGAGGTGTGGTTCTCTCGATGCTACATATTATCATATATGGTGGACCTGCCAAAAGGTTAAGGCATTTTGGATAAAAATATGGTGGGTCATGCAAAATGTTTTTAAAAGAAGGATAAAGTTTAGTCCTCAGTTATTTTTACTAGGTATATGTACTGACTTTACAGTGGTAGAGACCAATTTGACTCTGCACCTGATAACTGCAGCAAGACTGTTGGTGGCGCAATATTGGAAGAAGGAAGACTTGCCTACAATCCAAGAATGGACATTGAAAGTAACAAACTTAGCTGAAATGGCTAAAATATCGGCATATCTCAAAGATCATTCAAATGAGAGATATAAACGAGACTGGAAAAAATGGATTGACTATATACAAAATAAATACGGGACTAAGAAATTCCAGTTAGCCTATGCTTAAGATCAGAAATGATTTAAACTGTTAAAAGTCAGTTCAGTAAGAAGAAGCTAAGGTCAATCTAGAATGTTAATTTCTTTATTTCTTTTTTTCTCAATAGATTTTAGACTGTGTTAGTTAAAAATCCATACCGTGTACGGGTTCTGGGAAGTCGGGGGGGGGGGGGGCAGTAGTCGGGGGGGTGGGGGGGTGTAGGGAGGGAGGGGTACACACAACAAAAAAAAAATTGTACTTCAATGTCTTAATGATTGACAAATGATGACATATTTGTGTTTTTTTTAAAGAAAAATAAAAAAGTTCTGTTCAAACTGCTAAACAATCTGGATTTGGTTAGTACTTGGATGGGAAATCCCAGAGCTGTATGCTAGACTGGAAGGTGGGATGGGGAGTAGGGGCTTCCTGGCAGAAGATAATGGGAAGCCTGTTCAATATTGTTGCAGAACTGTCCCATGAAATCAACATATGTCAAGTTTGGAATAATGGATATTTTGTTTTAATCTTCCCTTATATTGAAGGGTTCTATTAAAGCTGTGGCTTTTCACCTGCTTCCCAGGATACAATGTGCATCTTTGGCAAAGAAAAAAAAACACTAGTTCTTGAAGCAAACAAAGCTATAGGCAAGTTAAGCTTTCAAAGCAGACTTGGAATCAGAGTTTAGCTATCTCATTAAAATGTACTAGTATAATAGTTTAATGTTCAGTCTTTATGTATGTGTGTGTGTGTGTGTGTGTGTGTGTGTATATATATACATACACACACACACACATACATACATACATACATAAACACACACACACACACACGTGTGTGTGTGTGTGTGTGTAGATGCACAGATGCATAGAAATCTATATTGGCCTCTTTCATGTATTTATGTACATGTATATTTATTGGTAGCAGCTCCTAAAATAAAACCCCCAACCACAGATATCTCCCTACATGTGTCAGCACCTTGGGAATATAGTTATTGGCTAATACTCATAGAAAAGAACCAGTGAATAAGCACTTATATAGAGAAGTCTCTGGCCATCTTTCTTCCATCATTATCTGTAGCAAGTGCTAAATTACTCTTTAATTTAGATGAAGGAGACTGAATAATCCTTATGGGCCCCTCTGGCCAAAACAAAATCTTTAAGAGCATACTTAAAAGCAATGCAGATGTCGTTAATTACAGAATCCTCAAAAGTTTTAATGCCAAAAAACTCATCTCCAAATACGTAAAAACAATTGTGACTCTAGAGTTTCTGATCTTATTGCTTATCAGTTTCTCCACAGCAAAGTATTACTTTCATTTTGCTAATTAGAGGACTTCCAAGAAGGTGAGGAAGCTCTAGTAATTCTCTTGAAAATATAGAAATATAACTGAGCAGTGAAATTAGAATATGGATTGAAAAATAATGGCAGTTGAAAATTAATCTCTGTGTGTTTAAGAGAGAGGGAGAGCCATAAGTATCATTTACTTGAGGCTTGCAGATCAATAAGAAACACATTGTCCCTCTAACACTCTCCCAGGAAAAAAGGTGATCAATTTTTAATCAAAGCAGACTAGATTTCACTAAGGATTTAACTTCTTGCAGCAAGAAATGTCACCTTGACACAGGAAAAACCGAATGGAGCCTTGGTCTTCTAGGTCCTCATTGGATCTGTTTGTTTCCTTCTCTAACCATTGGTAGGAAACCAGATGATACCCAGAGAAAGAAGCCAGCTACTTGACAAGGCAGTTGGTGCCAGTCAGTGGTGGGATTCAGCCAGTTTTCACCTATCTTGGGAACTGCTTATTAACTTTCCAAGCAGTTCGGAGAACCAGTTGTTGGAAGAAATCTCCTTTTGTTTTTTCCCCACTTTACAAGGCTAATCCTGTAAGGAAGGCAGGAAGGAAACATTCTGGTGGTGTTTCTAGTGTAATCTTTATTGCCCTGCTTACGGAAACTGCCTCCCTGGTTATTACATTATAACAGCTAAGGTGAAGTGCCCATCGACCTAAGAGACATTGAATTGGTCACGCCCATACAGTCACATGATCATCAAGCCACACCTACCCAGCTGGTCATTAGGGCAGAGAACCGGTTGTTAAATTATTTGCATCCCACCACTGGTGCCAGTGGCTTTGTTAAGATGAGATGCATTAAGTTCAGTTTATTGGAATAAACAGAGGGGCCAATTCCTCCACCATGTTCTATCTGTTCATCTGGCTAAAAAACAGTATTTTGCAACCTTGGCAACTTGAAGATTTGAGTGGACTTCAACACTCAGAATCCCCTTGTCAGCATGCTCCTCAAACAGAATTGTGGAAATTGAAGTCTAAATATTTTCAAGTTGTCAAGGTTGAAAAACACTCATCTAGGGCCGTAAGGAGCAAAGTTTAGTAATAATAAAGCAAGCAAATTGGCACTCTTTTTTATGTTATTACATCTTTACTCAAAACTGGGGAAAATGTGTGTGGAAATTGCTTTCGTATCTTCAAATGATTTGTCTGGAGAAAGAGGGAGAGCTATTTGCTGTAGCATCAGGCAGTAAAAAGTCTTGGACTGTCCTTGCTAGTTTTGTCCACACTGAGTTCTCTGTATTCCCATCTTGATGGTACGTAAGAGATCTTAAAAACTCACCCTGGGGCTTTCTGCATGAAAAGCAAGTGTGGCACCATTAAATTACACCCAATTCATGACTGAAAATTGGAGGCTAGGAAGCCTTCTTGCTACTGTTTAATTATTTCTTTGTCAAAATTAAATACTTGTAGTTTGAAATACCCTTACCATTTCGGTTATAAAGAAAAAGAGAGGAAAACTTACTGATGGCTGTGCTAAAGGAACTGCAGTCTTTGGATCCTTCTCTTCTTGAAGTACTTTTCATTTTACCTGATTCCTTTGTTGTTAGTTGCAAAGTTGTGTCCAACCCATCGTGATTCCATGGACAATGTTCCTCCAGGCCTTCCTGTCCTCTACCATCCTCTAGAGTCCATTTAAGCTCATGCCTACTGTTTTGGTGACTCCAGCCAGCCACCTCCTTCTCCGTCGTCCTGTTCTTCTTTTGCCCTCAATCTTTCCCAGCATTAAGCTCTTCTCCAGTGAGTCCTTCCTTCTCATTAGGTGGCCTAATGAGTATTTGAGTTTCATCTTCAGAATCTGGCCTTTTAAAGAGCAGTCAGGGTTGATCTTTTCTAGGACTAACCGGTTTGATTGCCTTGCAGTCCAAGGGACTCTCAGGAGTCTTCTCCAGCACCATAGTTCAAAGGCCTCAATTCTTTGGTGCTCAGCCTTTCTTATGGTCCAACTTGCACAGCTATACATTGTATCAGGAAAACTGATTTATGGAGGAACTTCATAACCAAGAGATAAAGCTTTGGTGGGTTTTTTTTTTCTCCTTTCCAATCCTTTTTCCGTTTGTTTTGTAACCGCAAGATTCTAAGGAATGGTTGTCTTATTCACACATCTAGGTCATATTGCAAAACCGTTTTAGTTAAAAGCAGGACAAAAATCTTCAAATAAATAACGAGCAAATGAAACCTGGGCTTCTTTAGAAGAAAAGCTTTATTACTGAAATAGATTGGCAAACTGGGACATTTCTATGTCAGCAATCAGAAACAGGACAGAACAAAATGATGATGAAAAAGTCCAAAACGCTGAATAGAAAAAGCATTTTTAGATTTCTGGTACATTTCATTTCTTCAGGTTAAATTACTTGGAAACTCTGAAGCACTTTTTTTTAGTGCCGCTAAAGCAGTGTTTCTCAACCTTGGCAACTTGTAGATGTCTGGACTTCAATTCCCAGAATTCCCCAGTCAGCGAATGCTGGCTGGGGAATTCTGGGAGTTGAAGTCCGGACGTCTTCAAGTTGCCAAGGTTAAGAAACACTGCGCTAAAGTCTTGAATGGAATGTCCATCACTTGTGTAGCTGCTGACTGTAAACAGTGCATTCAAAAGTTACACATATTGTAGGATGAGATGCAATATCTGGAAATCAAGTCTGTGGTCCCACCCTCAAGGATTTTCCTGTGTGGGGATTCCCAAAGTTAAGATCTTGAGTCAAAAACTTGAATAAAACAAGCCAATAACAGACTCAGAAGCAAACATCCAGACAAAGATGTACAAATCTTGACTAAGCCTAGAATAAATTGGTGGAACACTTATGAATATCACCTGAAATCCAAATACAGTTCTACTTTCTCTTTGCTGAACTATTGTGGTTGTAAAGTATCTTTAAACATATACTGTAATGTATATTCTGGCTAAAAAGGATAGGCAATAAAGCCTAAAGCTTTAAAAAGTATAGTTAAATGTTACTGAAATGTAATAATTGGGGGGGAAAAGCCAGTTAGGATAATTTCATTTAATACTGGCATTGCCAATATTATGGGGTCTGCATTGGCATCCTTCAGTCTCAAAAGACTATGGTATTGTGCTCTGACTGTATGCAAAACTGGAGTGTCCTCTCCAGAGTACGAGGCCTGGGTAGATTAATATGGAGGATAGACTGTTACCCAAGCAGCAGATCTCCCCTCTCCACATTGCTGAAATAGTCCAATGGACCAGCAGAGCCAATACAATTGGTTCCAGCTGCATCGCAGGAGTTACCAGAACATGATTGTACACAGTCACAAACTGCTTCCGGGATTCCGGCTCTGGATTTTGCCTCGAGGTTGATTCCTGAAGCCTTTTCCAGTAGTGGATATAGCTACAAGGCAGTGGAGGTTTGTAATCAGAGTTTCCCTTCTCCTAGAAGATGGTTCTGCTGTTTTATCTGCCATTGGGGCATAAAGCCCTCTTCCACCTTCAAAACCATTGACCATCTTCTCCTGTAACCCTAGAAAGGGCCTTTACCAGGAGCTACCAGCCAGGCCAGCTGGACCAAGGTTTTTTAAGGAGATGTTACTCCTCCATCACATACCCTTTGTCCTGGCTTGTGACAGGCAGAGCCTGGCTTCCCAAAAGTTGGGCCCAGGATGGCGGGTTTTATGGGTCTATAAATAAAACAAAACCATAAACTTTCCCTTGTAAAAAATTGGAGGAATTCAGTAGCCTCAGTCCAGTGAGAACTAAAGAATTTGAGGTGAATATGGCAATAACAGAAACCCCACAGTACACAGAAGCAGTGAAGAAACCATGCAGTTGATCTTAAGAGGCTAATATTTTTACTTCTACCAGTTCTTCAGGGACTACTCCAGGCAGCCATCAGCTTAAATTACAAGTTTCAGTTTTTTAAAAAAAGTTTAAATAAGGCATTTGTAGCTGGAGAAAGACCCTTCTGATTGAAAATGGCCATTTATAACATATTTTACTAGGAAGACTCACTAAATGTTTATTTTGTTATTTTTACATCTAGCAAAAAAGCAATTCATTGTCCCAAGTGACGATTGGTTTAAATGCTGATGCTGAGCGTTTGTCCTGAAAAGACGCTCAAACTGAAAATTGGGATATAATATTACAAAATCCCTTCACCTGTATTTCTTTCTGTCTCTGTTTATTGCATATCAATAACACCATAATCAAGATCAAGTCAGAGTTTGATGGGCTTTTTTCAATTAAGGCAATATAGATTTGTAGATCATTTGCCTCAAAAAAAAAAAAGCCACAGTTAATTTGCTTCTGAGTAAACATATGCATTAAATAGTAAATGAAGAATCTTGAGATCTAGCTTACCATATTCTACATGGAAGGGCATATTCACGTTCGCTTCCCAACACTTAGGAGTACTAAATTATTAAAAGTGTATAACACAAGCTAGCTAGATTAGAATGCAATAATATGAGCAAAAACTTTATTTTCCTTGTAAATGATTTTATTGATTATGTGCCACCATGTCTCTGTCAATTCTAAGCAAACATATAGATTTTCTTGATGACAATCAGTCCCTAACCTAATCTTTCAGATTTTCAGGTTTTCCAATGGCACACTTATTACCACTTTAACTAAATATATCATTGTTGCAGCCATCGTTTTCTCTTTCTTTCTTTTCTTATTTCTCTTTCTTTCCTTTCGTACCAAGCATTGGAGCTTACCTAACTCCAAGGAGCTAGGTCTTTGGTTAATGTGTTTAAAGTAGAATAATTTGAGGCTAGTTATTTGTACTTTGAGTGGGAACTGTAAGTTGGTTTGTTCAAGGTCCCAATTGTTTGGGGTGGGTGGGTTGGTTGTCCACAGTATTCCCAACAGTTTTGCTCAACACAAAGTTCAAAATGTCAAAACTCTTCCGAATATCCTGCTTTTTTTATAGAGGCATGCATGCATGCGATAGGTTCGCCATCATGGCCCTAGGACAATAACTCATGAGCAGTCAATCATTGGTTGAGTTTCTCTGGATTTTTAAAAAATGTTTCCAAGCAAAGATGAGAGTGCAATGTCCAAGAGCTTAATTACAAGGAAATTCTGACTTATCCTCCTCACCCAGTTTTAATTAGGTGGATAGATTAAAATATCCAACAGAGTCAATCATTCATAAAGATATATCTGAGATAATTCCAAGAAGCTGACCACAGCAAGCATGCAGACCTATTCAACATGGGGGACGGATGGATGAGGGAGTAATGTTTAGGTTGACTCTGAATGTATAGAGCAGGGGTCCCCGACCTCTGGATCACAAACTGGTACCAGTCCAAGGCCTGTTAGCAACAGAGCTGCACAGCTGAAGGTGAGCGGCAGATGAGCAGGTAAAACTGAAACAACCACTACCCTGGTCCAGAGGTGGTATTCAGCAGGTTCTGACCAATTCTGGAGAACCAGCAGCAGAAATTTTGAGTAGTTTGTAGAATCGGTAATACCACCTCTGACTGGCCCTGCCCCCATCTATTCTTTGCCTCCTGAGTCCTAGCTGATTGGGAGGGAAGGGGGATTTTGCAGTAACCTTCCCCTTGAGTGGGGAGAGAATGGAGATTCTACAGTATCCTTCCCCTGGAGTGGGGTGGGAATGGCGACTTTACAGTATCCTTCCCCTGCCACGCCCACCAAACCATGCCCATCAAGTAATGCACGCCCACCAAGCCATGCCCACAGAACCAGTAGTAAAAATTTGAATCCCACCACTGCTCCGGTCCAAGGAAAAATGGACTTCCACATAAATAGTCCCTGATGCCAAAAAAGTTGGGCATTGCTGATATATTGCCCTTGTTAGTTTCAGCCTTCTGTTGAAAAGATGTTCTTTTCTCCTTACTCTAATGAAGAACTTCCATGAGAGTGAAATTAAAACGGGTTTGCAATTACATATGCCCTAGAAAGACCAGTCTTAGCTCCCTTGTTAATCGCCAGTAATTTATTTTGTTCTTTGTTGTCGCATCCACATTTTTAGGCTCACATGTAATGCAAAGTGTAGAATAAATCTTGAACATCTTACCTAGAGGGATGAGGTTCAGTCTATAAAACTCATTTATCTGTTTGTCGTAGCAACCAAGAAAGACTGGTATATGTGCATTATGATTAAAGAGACAGTTGTAGTATTGCTAAAGTGAGTGAGAGTCTATACTTTCAGCTTCTGTCATTATAAGACTGAGTTGCTTTAAATGGTGTTCAAAGGTGAGCAAAATGAAAAAAACAAAACCTGCACACAGAAATACTGGAATGTGACAATTCTCTGGAGAGCTATTCACTCTCTAGTATAAATTAAAGGATTGTTTATGTTGCACCTGCTTCTGTCTGATGGTCCATAGCTTCTGGGAACATCCCGGGCAGCTGGAAATATAAAAGAAATAGAAATATTCTGACTCCCTATTCCCCTCACAGCAGTTCCCGCTGTCCTTAGGCACACTGCCAATTTGTAGAAACTTTCCTAATGACCTTTCAGAGAAAGTCAGGAGAGGCAGTTAAACCAGTTGTTCTTTTACTTTGGTGATTTCCAAACTGTGTTATGAAGGACCCAGGAGTTGCTCTGTCAAAGCATAAATGTGACAGATATCTTTATCAAAAAAATAGTCTACATCAGGAGGGTGTCAAACTCGCACCCGGCAGGCTGGATGTGTCACCTGCTGGCCATGGCCACTCCCAGTTTAGTGAAGGGGGGGGGAAGTTGCTATATGTCACGTGACAATCTGACGACGTGAGTTTTACACCCCTGGTTTACAAGTTTTTGTATGTCTTTTTCAAAGATGTAGGGTTGACTTTCTAATTCATATATGGAGGTCTAAGATGGCCTGTAGGATCTCTCTGTGCATCGGGAATAAACCTTCAAATATTCTGACACAAAAGGATTTTCATAGCTCTTTAAGGGCAAAAGAGTCCCTGGAAAAAGAAAATTTGGCAGATTCACACACACATTTGATTGCAAGAAAAACTAAGAAAAGAAGCAGAAATTAAATGAAAATTTAATTTCAATATCCCTTGTTGATATATTTTCTCTCCAAGATTTCATAGTACATTCCAGTTATGAATTTTGGGAAACTATAGATTTAATTTAGGATCTGACTGAAACTACTAGAAATAACATCTATAAAGGAAGTCTTCAATTTACGACCACAGTTGAGCCCAACATTTATGTTGTCAAGTGAGTTTTGCCCCATTTTACGACATTTCTTGCCACCATTGTTAAGAGAATCACTGCAGTTGACAAGTTAGTTACCTGGTTGCTAAGTGAATCTGGCTTCCCCATTGACATTGCTTGTCAGGAGGTCAGAAAAGAGGATCACGTGACCCTGGACACTGCAAAAGCCATAAGCATGAACCAGTTGTCAAGCATATGAATTTTGGTCACATGATCATGGGGAGGCTGCCAAGGCTGTAATTGTGAAAAATGGTCAGAAGTCACTTTTTTCAGTGCTGTTGTAACTTTGAATGGTCACTAAATGAACTTTTGCAAGTTGAGGACTATCTGTATGGAATATGACATGAGACATCACTACAGGCATAGGGATGTGTGGCCATCATGAGAAACATTACAGTGGGCTATAAAGTTGGATTACCCTTCAGTGTTAAGATTAATCTGCTATGTGTTACAATATAGATAGGTAAAATAAAATATCTCCTCTTGACATTTACAGAGTCAAACTATTGGCTTTTTAGACCATTGGGCCTTCATGAAATCTCTTCATTTCATTTGGAATGAAAATGCCACGTCCTCTATAATTGAGCTAAGATTGATTCTGAGCCTCTTGATTCCTTTGATCCAGAAAAAGAGCGATTTGCTTTATCGTTGCCTCTGAAACCTTTCCTGGCACCATTTTCCTCAGTCAGACAGTAGTTTTCCCTCCAGGTATTTCCTCAGGTCTTCTCCCAAGCTCCCTTAGAATCTCTTCTTCTGCTCCTTATCTTGCTGGGAGTGCATAAAAAGTCATACAGGCCACCTGAAATCCAGCTGGAGCTTCTGACCCTGGCCAGGTGCAAGGACTGATTTTGGTAATTATGGAAAGACAAGGTAGCAGAACAAGAAATGGATGTGCTGTTTCTAGGCAACAGCCCAGGAGAAGAACATGGAAGTAGAGCACATGCTTTGCATGCAAAATAATCAGTCCCTGAAATCTTCAGTTAAATGGAGCAGATAACAGAAAAGATCTTTACCTTTGCTGTAAAGGTATGTGGCTCAGGGATTTCGAATTATTGTATTATATACCTTCATGGATATGTCCATATGGTCACCAAAAGTCAGGCTCGACTGTTACAAGCTGAAATCACCCAATTCAGTATTCAAGGGTGGAGGGGAGTTGCTATTCTATTCTTTGCATACCTCAAAGGGTAAGTAATGAATTTATGAAAACCTCTTTCCCACCCTTAATACATTATCATGGATATTATCAACATGGAGTGGGACATGGTGGCTTAGCGGTTAAGATGCTGAGCTTTCGTCGATCAGAAAGGCTGGCAGTTCGGCGGTTCAAATCCCTAGCGCCGCATAATGGAGTGAGCTCCCATTACTGGTCCCAGCTTCTGCCAACCTAGCAGTTCGAAAGCATGTAAAAATGCAAGTAGAAAATTAGGAAGCACCTTTGGTAGGAAGGTAACAGTGTTTTGTGCGCCTTCGGTGTTTAGTCATGCCAGCCATATGACCATGGAGACATTTTGGATAGTGCTGGCTCTTCAGCTTTAAAACGGAAATGAGCACCACCTTCTAGAGTCAGGAATGACTAGCACATGTGAGGTGAACCTTTACCTTTACCTTTATTAACATGGAACAATATTCCAGCAAGTCCTCATCACCAAGTGGAAAAGAAGAATCCTATCCTTCAACAAATCTGTTTTTTAAACTTAGCTATTTTAGTGCTGGTCAGAAGGAAAGGTCAGAGTCCTTTACAGCAGAGTTAAAATGCTACCCACAATTCTTTGAATTGGCAGAAAATTGGGCCAATAAGAACTGTGCAGTTCACGTTGCCATACCTCTATTCTTCCACTGTAACACGCCAAGTGAATCATGCTGACTTTATTGCTGTGGTTCAAGTTAAAGCCAATTTGATGACCAAGCTTTATTTCCCTCCCATCACGCTTCACCTATGGGCAGAAAAACAATTACTAATCAGTTTTCCCAACATGGGATGGGACAATTTTAGAAGGCCATTAGTTGCCTATTGTTTAAAGTCACTCGCAGCTGGCAAATCCAAGTAGTGGGAAAATTCAGAACAGCATTGTTAATACTCATTGCAGTAAAACACTTACAATTCTTAAAACTGTAAAACTTCCCAGCAGCTTTATAGAAAATTAGGGGAGAGTCCCTTTTAAATGCCATCTTCCCTTGACCTTCATTTAGGCTGTGCTGCCTGTTCTGACACTACCTACCTGCTTCTTGCAGTCTCTTACACCAGAGGCACTAGATATCCTTGGGACAAGGAGAGAGGAAGGAGTACAACTTCTCTCTATAACTTGTTAGTTGGACTTTTTCAGAACACAGAAGAAGCAGTAAACCTATGTCCAAAATTAGCTTGGCTGACATGATGAGATCAGAGGTGGTATTCAGCAGGTTCTGACCACTTCTGGAGAACTGGTAGCGGAAATTTTGAGTAGTTCAGAGAACTGGTAAATACCACCTCTGACTGTCCCCACCCCCATCTATTCTCTGCCTCCCGAGTCCCAGCTGATCGGGAGGGAATGGGGATTTTGCAGTATCCTTTCCCTGGAGTGGGGAGGGAATGGGGATTTTGCAGTATCCTTCCCCTGGAGTGGGGAGGGATTGGAGATTTTACAGTATCCTTCCCCTGCCATGCCCGCCAAGCCACACCCACCAAGCCATGCCATGCCCACCAAGCTACATATGTCCATAGAACCGGTAGTAAAAAAAATTGAATCCCACCACTGGATGAGATGTGCAGTAAATTGGGAGAGAGCAGTCAAAGACAAGCTAATTTCATCACTGACTGGTCATGCAATGGGAATGTATAAGAATGTAGACCTGATATTGGGACAGGAAAGAATGAATGAACTGTTAAAGGGGACTTTCAGAAAAGCTTACATGGTCCTGAGAAAGACGAAACCATGAGAAAAAAACCCCTTCAAAATAACCTTTCTTTGATCTTGTATAAGATGGGACAAAAAGAAACTCTGACAGATGTTTAGGATTCTGTTACTGGGCTCTATAATAAAAAAAGAACATTTCTGGAATCTCTCACATGCCTATTCTTGATGTAGTCTATTGTGGTTGGGTGACTGGAAGGACAGAGGCTGGCAACAAGTGACCAAGGATTCTACGTCTGACCTCGTGGCTGGTAGTATGCCAAAGTCACTCAGGAATAACAATGGAGAACACACAATCTAGAACAGACTACCAACATCACAATTGTGATTGACTTGCCCAGTCTAATAATAGCCTCTGCCATGGCATGTATAGTCATCAAACTCATCAGGGAATGAGCAAAAAATCCCTCCTTCAAGGAGGACATAAGTAACCATAATGCATTATCCAGACAGCCATAGAAACTACACTTATAGAGACAAGTCCCAGGATTGATGTCTAGTTTGTTGTGAAACTCTTCTGCAAATCTCAGAGACAATAAAATTAATAAAATAATGAAAAGTACAACCATGTAAAAAGTCTTGCTGGCAAAACCATTAGAAAAACCCCTTAATAAATATTCAAAGATGACAAGATAAGCTGGCAAAACCAAGCTTCCCCCCTATTAAATCAATCTTCTCTGCAGCACAGTAGTGCTTTTTTTTAAAAGATCACTAACTAAACTGTCTTTATGGGGAGTCCAAACACCTGACAAACTATGCATAACATTGGGAGATGTATCTGAGAGCCATCTGTCTCCAAAAGCCTCTAGTGGCTACTAGGAATTAACTGGGCAAATCCCAACTAGTTTCTGTGTAACCAAATGGTTGATGAACGATGCCAGCTCATATCTATAGCAAAAATCCAGAAAAGGGGTGGCATTAGTACTTTAAAAATGAAATCACCAAGGGTGATTTTAACTGCCTTAGATATGAACTGGGGACAAGATGCTAGCAATGTCATTAAGACCCAGCTTGTTGGGGGGGGGAAGCCATCTTAACAGCATTACAGGCCCTGGGCAAAGCAGTGTACTGGGCAGTGTACTGTATATATGTGATACAAGGTGCATGGAAGGATTAACATACACAAATTAGTATGAGGCCCACGGGCAAGTGCCCATCAGATGAGGCCCATGCGTTAAGATAGCCCTGGGGAGGAGAAGGTTGCTGCAACTGTTCACATCATGCTGAGGGGAAAGAGAGGAATAGACCTCAGTTTAACAAATAGTTAATTACACTTAGACAACAAAGATGGCAAAGAGGGATGGTAAAATGGTAAAAATCTGCAGAACTGATCATGCATTTAAAATGCTTAGTGACAGCTATTGAGATGGCCATTCCACTCATTAAACAGTGCATAAGTACCGATAATCAGATTGAGGCAAGGATCTACGTGTTCCCTCCAGGGATGGATTCTGGCTGGCTTTACTGCCAGTTTGCTTGTATGCATGCTTCACGTGCATGCACAGTTCAAAACAAGATGGCAGAGATGACCAGGGAACTGGTTCAGAGGTGTGGCAGGCCTGGGTCACTGCCAGTTCCAGTGACCCAGGCTGCCATACCATTACCAGTTTGGTTGAACCGGGCCAAACCGGTAGGAACCCACCTCTGGTTCCCTCTCCGAAAGCACATGGCATTTCCAGCTTCATTTTTTATGCTGCTACAATCTGCTAACCACAGAACGGCCTTCTCTCTGACTCACTGCAATGCCTTCCCCTTAGCTGTGTGAGAAGGAAAGTACAGAATATCCCCTTTCCTGAAAGGCATAGAGTTTCACTCTGTCTGTGCCTCTGTCATAATGGGCAAATCAAAACTGCCAGGCCCATCCACCTCTTCTCATTTTACAGACAAGTCCCAATACCTTTATTCCAGAGGTGGGTTGCTCCTGGTTCAGCCCAGTTTGGCGAAACTGGTAGTGGTGATTTGGCCTGGGTCACGGAACCAGCAGCGACCCAGGCTGGTCATGCCCCCGAACCAGTTCCCTGTTTTTTTTGGCTGTTGCTGGTATGTTTCTGCGCATGCGCAGAACAATTTACAGTCAACTGCGCATGTGTGAGCAAAGTATGTGCAAAGTGAACCAGTACCAATCGTCATAGGAACCCGCCCCTGCTTTATTCCCCTACTATATACCAGCCTACAAAGCCAGTGTTTCTCAATCATGAAGATGAGTGGACTTCAACTTTCAGAATTCCCCAGCCAGAATAGGTAGTAATTAGTAATTGTTTTTTCTGCCAATAGGTGAGTTCTGGGAGTAGAAGTCCACCATCTTCAAGTGGCCAAGGTTGCACTAGCCAAAAAGACCAACTTTACATCTCCTTACAACTCTTTGATTCCAACCCCTATAACATACTGTATATTGTTGCTAGTTCTTTACAGTAGCATCCAAAATCTACTGAGTATTGATGGTTCAATGAAGATCAGCACAAATCATATCTATTATCCAGTTACCCAATTTTACAGGGTTTTTTTTGCAACAGATTATTTTTTATGCTTTTAATCTATAAAAAATCAAATAGATGTTCATTTCATTTGTTTTGTCTTCTGTTTAAAAAATAATAATCCACCTTACAGTATTTATATGTTGCCTGTTTATTTATTTCATAATTGTTAATCTCACTGTTCCCACATTTTACTTTAGTCAAAGACTGAAATTAAAATATTTTAATGCATTGATATTGCAACATCTTAGAAATATATGGGCAAGTACACTGAAGTTTCATTGTAATTTTGCAACAGTTTGTGTATTCAATAAATAGATACTGAAACAAGCATATAAGCAGATTCTGCTATATCCTAAGTAGGAACAATAGTATAAGATTTTGAAACATAAAAGCATCTTACTAATTATCAGAAGTTAACTGCTCTCCAAAACAATGTCAGTTTTGGACAAAAACGCTTTATTCTCAAAATGGGGTCATCTGATTAAGTCTATAAAGCAAGCAAACTAATACTTTCACTGAAAGCAATAAACACAATATGAAAACAAATAAGATAGCAAACAGCAATATATCTTGCAGACCATAAATATCTCAGTATTTAAAACAGCCTGCCACATTGCTTTATTTTAATTACCAAACTGAAGCCAGTCTCGAATTAATTATACATCAAGTAGTATCTATGCAGGAAAATCAGTGCGTAGTTGGGAATTTTTAAAATAAAACTTTTCATGCACAATCCACATTTTTCCTGCTATACATACTTGATATACACATGCACAATCTATCAATATTCCAAAAAGTATATCACTTTCATAAGGTTGTTTTTGCCCCCCCCCCTGTATCTCTCTCTCTCTCTTTCTGTTTCTCTCTGTCTCTCTCTCTCTGTCTCTCTCTCTGTGCTTGTATATTCTAATATATACATTTTTACCCACTTTTCTGGGTAAACTTTCTTTCCTAAATGAAATCTTTTGCGAAATCTAGGGAAGTGCTGCATTACAAAATTAGTATTACTTTTTGCTTATATGTTCAGAATTTTTTTAAAAAAAGGTTATATGAACATTTGAAAAGCCCAGGAGTGACTAAAAGACAGCACAAGATTCATCTACTACTGAATTATTGCATTTATTTCTCATGCTCAAGGTTTTACAGCCTAACATTTCATGGAATTAGAAATGCCAGACATACAACCTGGATGAGAAGAGGAAGTGTGATCACATGCAGTGTTTAAAAGAAAAGACAAGGAGTTTTTGCTTCATTGCTTTATTGATTGCACAACAACCTTTAACTATGTAGACCAGAATAAATGTTGAATAGCACTTAAAACATGAGTTAAGTACATCATTTGCCTAGAAGCAAGTGTATGATGGCCAAAAATCAAACATAATGACTCAACATTAAGAAAGGAATTCACCAAGGCTGCATTTGTCACATTATTTATTACACTTATCAGAATATAGCCTATGAAATTTTGGAGCAGAAGAAATAGTAACTGGAATTAAAATTGCTGAGGAAAACATCAACAATCTCACATCAGCTCCATTTTGATGGCTGGAAGTGAGGGAATTTTAAGGCAGTGTTTCTCAACTTTGGCAGCTGTATGGACTTCAACTCCCAGAATTCAGAGCTGGCTGGGGAATTCTGGGAGTTGAAGTCCACACATCTTCAAGCAGCTACTGTTGATAAACACTGATTTAATAGTCTTTTATTGAAGGTAAAAGAAGGAAGTGCAAAAGCCAATCTGCTGCTCAATATTTTTTAAAAAAAGGAAATTTATGTCAAAAAGGTAAGGGCAGCCTAACAGAACTAGGCTGAGAAGACTTAGTAGTAATTACAGAGATGATCTTTCTAGGGTCAAAAAAATCACAAGAATGGTTACTGGAATGATGAAAGAAAATGATTATTAATTGGGAGAAAGGCTGTGACAAATCTAGGCAAAATATTAAAGTGCAGAGACATTACATCGACAGCAAAGATATATATTGCCAAGGGCATGGCAACATTATGCCTGTGAAAGCTGAACCACCAGAATGGCTAAAGAAAGCAAAACTGATGCCTTTGAATTGTAGTAGGATAGAAAATTGTATCAGAAGGAGAACAAACAATTCAAACAATTTAAATGAACTGCCACCGGACTGTTCAGTGGAAGCACAAATAATGAGGCTAAAGGTTAAACACAAAATATAGAGAAGAATTACTGGAGATAATACTAATACCTTATTAAACTTGTACGCCTGACACTTGGAAAAAGTAAGGACAATTGAAAAAGAGATTGGTACTATCACCAGCTAGATAGCAAAAAGATGACTAGATAACTGTCACTGATGACAGAAGCAGGACCTAACAAGCTTATAAGGAAGAAATTAATGACTATTAATGACAATCCTAGTGAAATAATGTCTAGTCAGTTACAGAGAACTGGAAGCAACTAAATGACTAAACAATATACTAATATGAAACCCACATATATTTTCTCCATGTCACAATCGAGATTCCAAGTTGATCAATAAACTACTTTATATTTACTTTAACAACAACAACAACAAGAAAACAACCAAATGTGGAGGAGGACCCAACCTCACGATGATACGGACGTGCGGTCTCAATGCTCAGAGACCGCAGCTGATACTTTTGCCGCTGGGTGATCCAATCAGACTTAAACCATCCCGCAGAGACGGTGAACAGGAAAAATACGTCTTGCTGATCTCAGGGACATCGCAAAGTCCCTGATTGATCCAAGAGAAGTTCTTCAAGCTGGTGACAAAAAGTCCAGCCACCAGACTGATGAAGTCGGGGTGGCTCTGAAATGGAAGGATATGGCAAGAGAAAGTGTTTCCAGCTGGTGAGGAATTTTTGCCATTTTAAAAGAGACTGCCTATAAAAAACTTAAAGTTAATTTAAATTTGAGAACAGAAGAAATAAGCGGTGGAATTAAGCTTTGAATGGTTTTGGACAGTGGGTTATCTTACTTTTTAAATGTTATTTTCATGGATGGAATTTATGCAAGCCTTTTAAACCGAATGTATTAAGTTTTTTTTCATTATTATTTTTTGCAACCTATGGACTAAAATTCTCCTTCTTCATTACTGCATGTGTTTTTCCCTTTTTCTGCTCTATTTAATTCAAGAATTTGACTTTTTAAAAAACGGAATAAAAAAGATACAAAAAACAACAAAGAAAATTGTAACAACAGAGGGAAAGATGACACTGCTACTCGGAGTCTAGAGGTTTGTGTATTGGAAACAAAACTCTTTTGTTTTCTTCACTGATTATTCTCGCTTGGCACTTCAAGGTCTCACAGTTTTGTCTATAGAGAGTGATAAGAAGAAAAGCATACAGATGTTCCTTTGAAGTATATCTTTAACCAGAGAAAAGTGAAAATAAAATCTTATTGTGAATTTATGCTTAATCTTGTAAAAACCTTCCAAGCCAGAGTGCAGTGTTTGTCAGCTGGAGATAATGGCACAATCTCAACAGCAGAAAGAAACTTTGTTTGCAAAAGATATTGTTAGAAATTCAGAAATTATCAAACACATTTGAGAGGACAGAGAAGAAGTTGGAAAATATAGGCATCTAACAGTAAAATATGATGAAGTTGGAGTTGTTTATCAAGTGGAAAAAGTGGAGGTTAGAGCCCTAAAAATCGAAGAGAAAAATGACCATAAAGAAATTAAATTTGCTGATATCTATGGTGATTGGTTTGTGTCTGGAAATGGAAAGAGTGGAATACAGAAAGAGGAATTAAATGGAGGGGAACTCTACCCCAGATGGCAAGATACAGAAGAAGAAAAAATAAAAGAATTTATGGATTTAAAGAGAGAAATTATGTTAGCAACAACGTTGAAAACACCACTGACAATTAAAGATAAGCTGATTAAGGAAACAGAAGAAGGGCATTGAAATTACATGAGAGACAATGAGTTGCCAAGAGGAGTCCATACAGATTTGATTAAGGAGATGATTAGAGGCCTGATACCACAAATGGCAGAAGACATGAGATTGTTTTGCTACTGGAAAGATACAGGGTGATAGATGAAAGGGTATAATCTAAAACTAGTTAAATTTAGTGAAATTTAGTGACAATTGTATTGTATTTGTATTTGTATTTGTATTTATTGAGTTTGTATGCCGCCCTACTCCCGAGAGACTCAGGGCGGCTCACAATAAAAAGGGAGGGGATACAAAAAATAAAAATAAAAAAACAGTTTAAAATTCCGCAACAGCCATACCTTGAATGGGGCTGGATGATTCAACAGCCCCAGGCCTGCCGGAACAGCCAGGTCTTAACTGCTTTGCAGAAGGCCAGGAGGGTAGTAAGGGTCCAGATCTCCATGGGGTGATCGTTCCAGAGGGCCGGAGCAGCCACAGAGAAGGCCCTGCCCCGAGGAGTTTCCAGCCAACATTGGCTGGCAGATGGAATTCGGAGGAGGCCTAGTCTGTGGGATCTAATAGGTCGTTGGAAGGTGACTGGCAGGAGGCGGTCTCTCAAGTACCCAGGTCTGATACCATGTAGGGCTTTAAAAGTAATGACTGGCACCTTGAAGCGTGTCCAGAGACCAATAGGCAGCCAGTGCAGCTCGCGGAGGATAGGTGTGACGTGGGTGTACCTAGGTGCACCCACAATCGCTCGCGTGGCTGCATTCTGGACTAACTGAAGTCTTCGAACACTCTTCAAGGGCAGCCCCATGTAGAGCGCGTTACAGTAATCCAGTCTTGAGGTCACGAGGGCGTGAGTGACTATCTGAAGTGCCTCCCGGTCCAGGTAGGGTCGCAATTGGTGCACAGGCGAACCTGGGCAAAGGCCCCCCTGGTCACAGCCGACAAATGGTGTTCTAGAGTCAGCTGTGGATCAAGGAGGACTTCCAAATTTGCCAACCCTCTCTGAGGGGCGTATAGATATATAGATATAGTTAAATAAATAATTGATAATGATATGTGTATGCATTACTATGATAAGTAATAATTGGATATGAATATTGAATGGTACCTATGAAAGGAAGATTAGAATTTTTTTTGGTTTTATATATAAAGGTTAATAAAAAAGAACTAAGTTAAATTTAGTTAAGTTTTGTTTATTAGGGGGAAATGTTATGATAAAGGACACAGTCAAATAAAGGAGGGATAATGATAACAACGTATATATATATATATATATATATATATATATATATATATATATATATATATATATATATATATATATATATATATATATGCATGGGTACAACATAAGGAAAGTGGATGTAAATTGTTAACAGTGATTTGGAAAGGAGGATTAGAAATTTTTGTTACTAAATATTATGGATGTTTAGCCAGAATAGGCCATAAGGATTCAGTGTTATTGGAGGATATTAGAAATAGCAAATGAAATGCCAGTATGTGGTTATGTTTTAAATCTTGATATATTTTATGATAAAGGACGTTTAAACAATTATAGTCAAATGAAAATGGAGGTATGATGATGGTAATATGTATAAATATATCTGAGTTAAAATACTTAAGTTAATATGAATTATGGTTGATGACTGTGGAAGAGATACGCGAAAGTCTTTTGTAACCAACAGATACACTTTCTACAGTATGTAAAGAAGGAGGATTCTTTGTGTTGTGTCTGTTTTGAATATATATATATATATTTGTGTTCATTTGTGCTGATAAATAAATAAAGGGAGACTAACATAGATCTATTTCAAGCTATTTAGCTCTCATCAGCTAGCCATATCCTTACTGGGTTTCAAACCTGGGCTGTATTACATATTAGGCAGTTGTATTAGCCACTATTTGGGCATACCAGAGGTTGTGACACACACAGACACAGACACACACACACACACACACACACACACACATTCATCAACCAAATGTAAGTTAACCTAATGAAGATGTAGATAGGTATTTACGCCTCTCCACAGCAGTCCTTTCTCTGTTTGAGTGGATGGGCTGTATATTCATATTGTTATAGTTTCTTGAGATGGGTGTTCCTCCTTGAGACTTCTAACCAGACTGATATCATGAATTTGGGAATATATTTATCAAGAGAACTAACCATAAATCTAGAAGTCAGCTAGCAACTTCTGGGTAGTCCTTGCTGGACTTCACTATATTTGGAGATACAGTAGTACCTCATTCATTGGTTCCAGGAGGCATGATGAGTACCAAAAACGATGAACACCAAACAAAATTTTCCCATAAGGAATAATATAGTCAGTTTCAAGGCAGCTGACACTGACAATTCTAGTTCGTGCATTGAATATCAAACAAATGATGTGTACTGGGGCAAAATGTTTATTCAATGAATTTCAAAGCTGTTGAGTACCAAGGTACCACTATAATTATGTGAACATAAAGATGTAGCATTTTTGTGTTATAATTCTGGAAACACTATACTACGCTGGTTTCAGTAAAACATTTTTCTATTTGGGAGTTTTGTTAAATCAACATTGGTCAGTCAACCAGTCCTAGAACTGATATTCCCCCCCTCCCCACTTCTTGCCCAATATACATTAGCAATCAGCAAAGATATGACAGTATGGAGTTTGTTCACATTTTTATTGCTAAAGTTAATATGACAAATTAGGTCATTATTTCTCATGCTCATTTTCATACAGCATGAAAACCTAATAATTTGTGGCTCAGAAGTAAATAGCAATAACTGTTATTGAAGCCCCAAATGTATTTGAAACAATAATTGTTTCTGGGATAATTTGACCAGGACATAATTTGTTAGTATGCTATGAGATTCACCACACCTATATCATCCTAATTAAGAATACAGAACAGTTGCATTGAAAAGTGGTGTTTCAATAAAAGCTTGATGAAATTGGTATGGATGGTAAGGAGGCAAGAGTAATTTGATACTTCTCTCAGAATACAGGTAGTTGTAAACCACTCGCTTAGTAACTGTTTGAAGTTATAATGGCAAAAAGTGACTTAGGATAATTTTCCCATTTGCAACTGTTGCAGCATCCCCATGGTCATGTGACCAAAATTCAGGTGTTTGGCAACTGGCAAGTATTTATGACAGTTGAATTGTCCTGGGTCATGTGATCACCATTAGTAACCTTCCCAGCTGGCTTCCAGCAAGCAAAGTCAACGGGGGGAAAAGCCGGTTTCGCTTAATGAACAAATAATTCACTTAACAACTGCAGTGATTCATTTAACAACTGTGGCAAGAAAGGTTGTAAAATGGGCAAAATTCACTGAACAATTGTCTTGCTTAGCAATGGAAATTTTGGACCAGTTATGGTTGTGATTTGAAGACTACCTGTATCTGTTTTCAGCTGTTACATGAAAGAGAAATTCTTTAAATTAAAAAAAAAAGAGAATTCTTTAATGTTGCAGAGGATAGTTTACAGAAGACGGAGGGTCTTTTTAAAATTTTATTTAATAACTAGGAGGAGGTTTCTAATAAGAACTTTACTAATTATCTATTAAGGTATTGATCTCCTTTAAGTAATCTCCCAGCCCTTTTGGATGATCTCATTCTGGTTTCCTGAATCAGGCTGGGGGTTACATTTCATTACTTACAACAGTGGCCTCAATCTTTTGGGCACTAGGGACCAGTTCCGTGGAGAGAAGTTTTTCCACAGACTGGAGGGGGCGTGATTTTATATGCTGCCTGCATCCCGCGAATGGGGGTTTGTTTGTTTGCATGGACCAGTTTCTGGCATGTCGTGACCCAGTGTCGGTCCACAGGCCGAAGTTTGGGGACCTCTGACTTATAACGAAGACTCTTGCCTTAGAAGACAAACTCTTGCTTTGTCTCCTGTTTCATGTTTTAGCATCATTTCCTAGTTTTAATGTTTAAGCTGAGCCGAGACAGACTCATAACTAACATTTTGATAAACAGCTGCCAGAGAAGATAGATGAACATTGAAGAAATTGGTCCAAGGGGCTGATACTTTATAAGGCAGCATTTAAGACTCATTTCAGTTCTACACTTACTCTTCTACTTTAAAGCTTCTGTGCTTTATTAACTCTATGGAATATACTTCCCAAAGAAGATACAATTGTCTCCACTCTTCTACATTCAGTAAAATTAAAATTGTATTTATTTTAATAAATACTTGTTTTTAATTTTACTTCTAATTTTATTAGTGCTGTTTCTATTTTTTTTGCAATGTTTACCATTAACTGCTGTAAGCCTCCCTGAATGTTGTACACATGTATATATTTTGGTATATAAACCACTATTAATTGTCTGAAGGCTCTGTGTGCTGTGTTTTTGCTCCTGGGTCTCTCTCATAATACTAGCCATGCTGCCAAAACTCTGACAAAGCTTATTTCTTTGCCTCAATGGCACTTGATAAATGTCAGCCAAGGGAATTCTTTTACTGATGGGGATCTGCAAGGTGGAATCATTTAAGTCCATTGTAACAAATTATGATTATTGGTCTCATTGCCTATAGAGAAGATCACCTTCATTTACTCTGATTCCAATGTTTTGATTTGAATAGAATCAAAGGTGGCAATTTACTCTCTGATGGATACCTTTCAGCTTGAGCAGAACCTGCTCCTGGGATACTTGGTCATCTTGGCTTTTGAAACTGGCTACAGCTGGGATTACATTACAAGTGTCAATTGTGCTAAATGTCCCATTGCAGGGAAGATATTGTGCTTTGTGTTGTTTGGAATAGCAGCTTTTGACATCATCAAACATGATGTTCTTTCATATCATCTCACTGAATTGTGGTGTCTTCAATCATACTTGAAAGACAATATTAGGCTAGGAGGATTAAACAATTAATCCGTAGATTAAACTGCTTTCTGTGTGACTATACCAGGAGATGGATGAATGTGAGAGGTTAGAAGTCTGGTTGGAATAACAAATGTGTCACTGTTTAACAATAACTACCTAAGTAAGTTGACAGAGATACGTCTTAGATTTGGTGTGGAATGTCGCTAGGTTGCTAATACTTAAGGAATGTAGCAACATGCTGAGACCAATCTCTCAAGGGTCGTCAGGGGTTCATAATTATTAGGACTTCCATAGGCTTGTGGCAATTGATACCTGCTTTCACTCACCAAGTAGGGCAGCTAGTAGACCTGATCAAGGATGATGTTCTGAGGTTAGGGAGTAGGTGATAGGCTAGCCCAGTCTTTCTTCCGTAGGGGAATGGAGACCTGAAGATGTCTGGATTTCATAGATTTCATGGAATTCTGAATATCTGAAATCTGAAAATTCTCTTTCATGGGCAAGCCTTCCTTTTTACTTTGTTGTTGTGGTTTAAGGTGAATGTATTGGATTTATATTGCTATGTAATAAAAGGTGAAGGTTCCCCTTGCACATATATGCTAGTCATTCTCAATTCTAGGGGTGGTGCTCATCTCCATTTCAAAGCCAAAGAGCCAATGTTGTCCAAAGACCTCTCTGTGGTCATATGGCCAGCATGTCTAAACACTGAAGGCACACGGACCGCTGTTACCTTGCCACCAAGATGGTTCCCATTTTTCTACTTGCATTTTTACATCCTTTCAAACTTCTGGTTGGCAGAAGCTGGGTCAAGTAACAGGAGCTCATTCTGTTACGTGGGGCTATGGATTTGAACTGCCAAACTGCTGACCTTTCTGATCGACAAGCTCAGCATCTTAGCCACTGAACCACTGCATCCTCATGCTATGTATTGTGAGGGGGTTATTGTTAATCTAGTGCGCTAAAGATATAAATGTATGGAGGCATTTATAATAATAAATAAATGAATAGCAATGAAAAGCTGCATCACAGTGATAGATACTGCAGAAGTGTCAATTGTAGTATAATCAAGCACACTATTTCTAGTTCTGGATTAATCTTTCCTAACTTAGTGTCCTCTGCATGCTGTTTTGATGCTATTCTACAACTTCCATCGCCCACGCACAGCTAATACCCATAGGAGAGAGAAATAAAACCCATAATGATTTTGATAGGTTTTAAAAAATGGATTGAAAATAAAGAATGACATTTAACAGATATGGCTATTAGTTTGGTAATGGGTTGTGAAAAAGATGAGGGGATAGTGGTTGATTACAAAATCCATATGAGTCAGCACTATAGCAAAGGAAGAAAAACGCAATCAACAGAAATAGGATTTCCAAATCACAGGAAGTCACTGTTGCATTTTATTTTGCTTTGGTAATCCCACAATGAGCACTGCATCCGTTTTCTGGAACCCTATTAAGCATTCAAAGAAACTAAAATAACTTCAGAGAAAGGTATACCAAAAGATTGGAAACTAAGCCAGTTCTTGAGCAGGATAAAGATTTCTACAGCTCTAAAATTCCATCCTACTATCTGAAAGACATTTTCTATAGTTCTCTTATACTTCTCACTTGCCCTATAGAATTCTGCTATAGAGCAGGGGTCACCAACCTTTTGGACCTAAGGGACCACTAAATTCATAATTTTAAATCCCTAATATGATCTGCCTAATGACCGGCTGGATGGGCGTGGCAAGGTGGTCATGTGACTGGATGGGTGTGGCCAACTCGATGTCACTCACATCGAGGAGCATCTTGCCAGCCTCTACTTGCCCTCCTCGCCTGCCTGCCCGGGCTCCTTAGGGCCCCAACAGGAAGCAGTTGCTGGAACTAAGCTGCCACCATGAGAAAGAGTTGGCAAAACATCTGGCTCAGTTCAAATTGGATCTGACCAAGAAGGAGGCTCAGCAGAAGCACCTCACTGAGGACTATGAGCATAGGCTTTCCAAACAGAGGGAAGACCTGCAGGAGTGCAAGGCCATCTACCAGTGGCTGAAGGCTGGAGCAGGCTGAAATGGTCAGCCAGTTCCAGACCATGATGCAATCCCACTGGAATGAGGCCCTCCAGCTCTGTGCCACCAGCGGCATTTCTCTCCAGCCTTCACCCAAAGTCCCATACCAGGAGACTGAAACAGACCCCAAGTCAGAATTTTTGCCCCCCTCCGACCCACACAAAAGGACCCCGAAGGGGGAGACTCTCTGCAGCAACACAAACATTCATTGCATGTATCCAGCCCAGGGGACATAGTTTGAGAACCCCTGATTTAGTGCAATATAAAAAATGCAAATAATTTTTCTGTGGACCACCAGAATTTTCTTGTGGACAACCAGTGATCCATGGATCATCAGTTGGTGACCGCTGCTATAGAGTACATAGAATAGCATTACATTAGCAAATTTTAATGCGTAACTCTCAATACTAACATGGTAATCATATACTACAGAAGTAACATTCCTTATGCAGAAGGTTTTTGTACCTGTTCCAATTCCCCGAATGAATCCGAAGACCTTCTCTATTGTTATTGGAGTGAAGAGTTTATAATCCCACTTCTTACCCATTATGCAGGCTAATCTGAAATTGAAGTTATCTTTTTACTGGATAACTTTTGCACTGAACTTTTCCAGTAATGCAATGAAGTTTTGCTTGATTGCAATTGCTATTAGAAGGTTCTTGGTTTGACTCTTACATCAATTAAGATTTGGACCTAACGGTATATACATTTCTCATCTCTACATCCATACCCATCACTGTTATTTGTATTTTTATTCTATTTTACTTTATTTTGTACCATTTTAAAATAGAGACTGTCATAGTATCATTAATCTTCTGCAACCTGTTTTGACTTCTTATAATTTTAGGGCTTCTGGCTGTACATTAGTAATGAAACGTTAAGAGAAATCCAACCTTGTTGACCCACGACTATTGTGCAAGGTTTGCCACCAACCACATTGTGAAGTATGTGGATGATACAACAATAGTGTATTCAGGACAACAATGAGAGTGCTTATCGGAAGGAGGTGGAGGGTTTGGTGAACTGGTGTAATAAAAACAGCTTTGGTTTAAATGTTGGAAAAACTAAAGCGATCATTGTCGATTTCAGAAAGGCAGGCACTCCCATGCACCTCTGAGTATTAATGATTCACTTGTCGAGGTGGTTAGTAGCATTAGTTTTCTGGGTGTGCAACTAACAAGTAGGCTGGCTTGGTCACTCAACACTGAGACACTGGTGAAGCGGACATAGGCCAGCACCTGCATTTTCTGCGTCATATGAGAAAAGTAGATCTACCTTCCCCTGTCCTTACCACTTTCTATAGAGGGACGATCGAGAGCATCCTCTTCAAATTGTATTACAGTCTGGTTTGGAAGCATTACTGCTTTGGACAAGAAGGCGGTACGGAGAGTGGTGAGGATGGCAGATAGGATTATTGGCAGTTCATTTCCTTCTATTCAGGACATAGCATATAAGCGATGCCTGACCAGGGTCTTCAGTATTGTCTGGGACGCTACACATCCTCTTCATGACTTGTCTTCCTTGTTGCCTCCTGGGAAGAGGCTTTGTGGTATCCGAAGCAGAACATCCAGATTCAGTCATACTTTTGTTCCATATAGTATCAACCTTGTGAACTCTCAAGCTTCCTCTTTCTGATATGTATTCAAGACAGGGGAGAAATTCAGCAGGTTCTGACAGGTTCTGGAGAACTGGTAGTGGAAATTTTGAATAGTTGGGAGAACTGGCAAATACCACCTCTGGCTGGCCCCAGAGTGGGGTGGGAATGGAGATTTTGCAATATCCTTCCCCCAGGAGTGGGGTGGGAATAGAGATTTTGCAGTATCATTCCTCTGCCGTACCCACCAAGCCACACCCACAGAACTGGTAGTAAAAAAAATTGAACTTCACCACTGATTCAGTGTGCATGCGTGTGTGTGTAGCATGAGCTGCCGTTTTTCTATAAATCTTGGTGGGTCGGTGTGGAGTGCTGGCTTTGTTTCAGTAAGTGGAATGATTGGTTGTGTGGTTGTATCATGATTGGTAGATTGGTGCTGATTGGTGCTGGCTGTGTGTCCGTTGTTGTTTCGTGTTGTAACGGCCTGGGTGGTGGGTGGGGCTCGTTTGTTGACTAGGGCTGGTTTCCAGATGTCTGGTAGGCAGGAGGTATCGTCATGTTTATTCATGTTGTGGGGGTGTTTCTCTATTTCGATAGCTTCCATAATTATCCTCTTGTTGAAGTGTTCAGTTTTGGAGATTAACCTGGTTCTTTCAAAATTAATTTCATGTCCTGTAGCTTTAAGGTGCTGGAAAAGGGAGGAAGTTTTTTCTTTTTTTCTTACTGCATTCTTGTGTTCTGCAATGCATGTATTTATCCACACACCCCACCAAGATTTATAGAAAGACGGCAGCTCCGACCATGCTTTAAGCCCAAAATCCAGCCTGAAGATGGCGAGTGAGACCTCGCCGAAACGTTGCCAAGACAATCTCAATCTTACACTGGAAAAGACCCGAATACAACAAGACCAGCATATATGCGTATGTATGTATGTATGTATGTATGTATGTATGTGTATATATTTCTTGAGCTATGAATTTCAGATTTCTTGAGAATATGAATACGAACCAATTGGCTCACACATATCCATGCATTTGAGTGAGAAGATTAGGCAAACTCTATTGGTTAAAATTTGATATGAATTATGAAATTGTTGTTGTTTTAATCTTTTATGCCATCTGGAATAAGTGCTGAGAGGGAAGAAGCCACATAAATCATTTAAATAAATAAACATGAATAATGTGAAGAGAATACAAAAATTCAGATCGTTTCTTCAAGGAATTTATAAATAAATAGTAATTTTTTTCCCAAACCAGCACCTTCTAAGATGCATTGGACTACAATTGATTTCATTGTCAGCCAACAAAGCTCTGTTGAGAAGGTCAATGGGCATTATAATACATTAGTCCTCAATTTACAACAGTTCGTTTAGTGATTGTTCAAAGTTACAATGGCACTGAAGAAAGTGACTTATGACCCTTTTTCACAGTTACAATCTTTGCAGCATTTCCCCCATGATCATGTGATCAAAATTCAGATGATTGGCCATTGGGACCATTGCTGTGTCCCAAAGGTCATGTGATCACTTTTTGCGACCTTCTGACAAGCAAAATCAACGGGAAAGCCAAATTCACTTAACAACCATGTTACTAATTTAACAACTGAAGTGATTCATTTAACAACTGTGTCAAGGAAGGTTGTAAAATGGAGCAAAATGCACCAAACAAATGTCTCACTTAGCAACAGAAATTTTGGGCTCAATTGCATTCGTAAGTCGAGGGCTACCTATAGAATACATCTGGAAGCTGATAATGTAACCCCACTCTTGTTGGTGCCTGTGGGTCTTAGTTGAACATCCTTCTCCACTGCCAGATATACCAGATATGTAGGATCTTAGCTGCTATTATTCCTGGCCAATGAAGGCCAAGTTTGATTGAGGAGTAAAAGAACTGAAGTCCTTCCAATCACCTGGTTGGGGGATACTGGTTTGATTTGCACCGTCTTCATATTGATTCCCAAATGATTCCTAATCTCTTTCTGAGGCTGACTCTAATTACTGGGAGAGGTTTTGTTTTAATGCAGGGGTGTCAAACTCAATTTCATCAGGGTTGTGTTTGACCTCGAGGTGGGGGGTGGGGAGGGGGCGTGGCCAGCTCAACAACACTCATTAATGCTCCATTTTCAGCTGTGATGGCCTCCTGCAACCCTCTGCCAGTGAAAAGGGAGCTCAGGGAGGCTGTGCATGCCCCCCCCCAGGTCCATTTTCACTGGCAATAAGCACTGTGGGCTGGTCCTTCACTGTTTCCAGGGTGGGACTGCCGGCCAGACCTAAGCACCCTGCAGGCCTTGAGTTTGACACCCCATTTTAATGCATATATGCCATGTTCATCTCCTAAACCTTCAAAGTTTGCTTGTACTGCAGGTTGAAATAAGGGGATCCATGGATCAGTCTAGGTACCTCCAAAGGTGGGAGAGGTGATTCCCTTCGACTCCCCACTTATAAGCTCTGCCTTCAAAGACAGCTAAGGACGAAGGTCTGGCATTCCCTGCTCAATTTTTCCCAACAGATGTTGCTACACACCACCTGGACTCGCTGGATCGCACTGAAGGGCAGGTGCTCTAACCTGCCACCGTCGTTCCTCCCTGCCTTCCAGCGCCATAAGTACAATTACAGGAGAGGCAAAACCTCGAGGGAGATTGCGGCTCCGCACCTGCAGAGAAGCACCCTCTCCCTTTCTCTCTCTCTCTCTCTCCCCCTTCGTCCCGTAAATCCCAGGATCTCAGGTTGGCGACAACGTAACACATCCAGTTGGGAAAGCCAAGCAGAGAACCAGTAACTGACAGTTACTTTATATATGTATGTATGTATGTATGTATGTATGTATGTATGTATGTATGTATGTATGTATGTATGTATATACGTACGTACATACATACATTCGAAGCTTGGAATTTTTCAAAACAAAAAATCGCTACGGCTCCTTCCCGGAGCATCTTGGATCAACCAACAACCCTCGATCTGTTTTGGGATTACTACAAGCCCGAGATCTTGCGGGGTTTTTTTCCAATTTCCTCCGCTCGCCGGCCCGCCCCCAGTCAGTGGGCACAGCAATACAAAGAAATCCTCAGGCCGGGACGGGCGACATCAAAAACCCACTTTGCTAATTCCCGAAAACAGCGAATTTAGGAGAGCCTGTTGAAGAAAATACGGATTTTTCAAAAGGGGGGGGGAGAGAAAGTGACACTTCTCCGCCGTCGCAGCTGCCAGGGGTGAGGAGGGGGGGGGGCAAGTCCCAGAAGGTAGCAAGGAAAGCGTTCCCATTGGTTCCCTTTTGAAGCGTTTTGCATAACCACGCCTCCCATGTCTCTCCCTCCCCCCCGCCCCCACCCCCTTTCCCTGCCTCCTTCGGCTGGCTTGAGCGTGCCGGGCTAGTGCAGTGCCGGAGTCGGGCAAGAGCGGAACGCGACTGCCGCTTTTTCCTAACTGGGCAGCCACGGGAGGGGCGTTTCGTGGCGCTTCTTCGCCGCGCGTCCTTCTGCCAATGCGGATCGCGTTCTGGCAGGAGGGAAAGAGGGACGGCGTTTTGCCCGGCGGACCTGCTGGAAAGTCAAGCCAGACGTCGGGAGCTGCTAAGTTGGAGAGAGGAGCGGAGGCTTTCGGGGCGCCGCCGCCGCCTTTTCTCTTTTTAAAGTTTCCTGCTGGTGCAGCATGAAGTGCAGCGATGGCAAGGAGAGGTAAGACGGTGGTGAGGACGCTGGAAGATCTGACGCTGGACTCGGGCTATGGTGGCGCCGCAGACTCCGTCAGGTCCTCCAACTTATCCCTCTGCTGCTCCGATTCCCCTCACTCGGCTTACCCCTATGGAGGAAACGGCTGGCAGCAGCAGCAACGTCTAACAGACTCCATGCACAGTCGGCACAACAGCTTCGACACCGTCAACACTGTCCTGGTGGAAGACTCCGAAGGGCTGGACTGCTCCGGGCAGCACTGCTCCAGGCTGTTGCCTGACCTTGAGGAGGTTCCCTGGAGCCTCGACGAGGTGGAAGCCGTCCTCCTCCCGCAGCGCAAAGAGGCCCGAGGGCTCGGCGTGGCCCCCGCCGCCAGCTCCAGCAGCGCCGCCAGCTCCACCACCGTCAGCAGCAGCAGCGGAGGCGGCGGAGGAGGCGGCGATGGCGGCGGCCCCCTTTGCAAAGACGCCTTGGGCAGACTTTCCACCTTGGTCAGCCGAGCGCTGATCCGGCTGGCCAGGGAGGCTCAGCGGCTGAGCCTGCGCTTCGCCAAATGCACCAAGTACGAGATCCAGAGCGCCATGGAGATCGTCCTGGGTTGGAGCCTGGCCTCCAGCGGCACGGCGGCCGCCCTGGGCGCCTTGTCCCTCTACAACATGAGCAGCAGCGGCGGCGACCGCTTCAGCCGGGGCAAGTCGACCCGCTGCGGCCTCACCTTCTCGGTGGGCAAGTTCTACCGCTGGATGGTGGACAGCCGGGTGGCCGTGCGCATCCACGAGCACGCCGCCATCTACTTGACCGCCTGCATGGAGAACCTCTTCCGAGAGGTTTACGCCAGGGTCCTGCAGCTCGCCGCCTCGGCGCCGCCCCAGCAGCTCCAGGCTCAGCCCCACCAAAACAATCCGCCGCCTCAGCCGCAACAGTCTCAGCTGCACCACAGGGGCCCCTGCTCCAGCGCCGGCTCTGGCGGGACCTGTGCCGCCTCCGCCGCCAGTCTGCCCCCTGCCGCCGCCGCCACCAACGCCAACAAGGAGCGAGAGACGAACAGCGGCGGCGGCGGCAGCCTGGCTGCTAACGAAGCGCCAAAGTTTACGCTCGAGTTTCTGGAGCAGACCGTCAACAACGACTCGGAGCTGTGGGGGCTGCTGCAGCCATACCAGCACCTGATCTGCGGGAAAAACGCCAGCGGTGAGTCAGGGGCCCTGCCCACCTGTTGTGGCGGGAATTGAGGGGTGGGTGGGAAGGAAGGAGAAGCCTGGCAAGCTTGGCGCGCCGGACTCCCCCACAGAGATAAAGGTTCTTCTCCCTACCACCCCCGAGCGACCAGAGAGGGAAAGGATGCCCGGGCTTTGCAAAAGAAGGGGGCGTCTGTTTTATTGCTAACGTTTAGGTAGCTCTGGATGGAAGGTGTTAGGAAGGCAGGATCATCAGAATATCTTGTCCCTGTTGAATTCAGCTGACTACTCTATGCAGCCTTACTGTGGAGTAATTAGTGTTAGTATCCACAGGGATAAGCACTTGGGCCCCTGGCAGTGAAACCAGCTCTGTATGTTGATCACTTCCCAGAGTAATTGATTAGCCCAAGACCTCATTAGTGTTGTTCTGATCTGTTAAGACTGCAAACCCCATGATCCTCAGCTAGCATGGCAAGGGAAGATACCAGTAGTAGCTTGTTAGATATGTTGGACATCAGAAAGCCCTTGGGTTTGATGTATTCAATGAGATGGACACCTGTCTTTGGAAACTTTTAACTAAGAATGTTGATATAGGACACTTACGTTAATTCTGCTTGGATTTTGTAACCAGTGAACTCAAGGTTGACTTTCAAATCAACCTGGCTGCTTTGATGTCATTCATTGTGTTGAAGTTCTGTGTGCAGTTGTTGCAATATTACGTCTCAGTATTGCTCCCGATGGCCTCATATCCTTATTGTTACAACACACTGACCATTATTAAGTTATTCTAACATTTAAAGTGAATTGTATTCTGAAGGTTGCTACCTATTTTCCTGTGTACCCTTAATTCCTGGCCCCACTTGCTAAATTCCTACTCCTGATTCTGTCAAGTTACAGAATGGTAGCCCGTCCTCTATGTGGTGTTTGAGAAGGCTGCAGCTTTTGTCTGATGTTCCTAGAAGTGTTGGTGACAGCTGTACTTTGTATCCATTTTTAGAAGAGAGCTGTATGATGTGGTTAACTTGGAGAAGTCTGTCCATGCTTCAGAAATGTTACTATCCTAAGCCACAGGATCCTAGGGGAAGCTCAATTCTGCTTCCTCTCATGGTTTGGATTCGGGAGGGGTTGAAGAGTATAAGTTGTGTTTACAGAGCTGTCACTTAATGCTGACAAAAGATACGAAGGATGCATCTGTGCCTTTCTGCCTCCCCATGCTAAATGTGATTGGATTGCTTTGGGGGCAAAGATTATATCTTGCAGTATCCTGCAGGTAGTAAGAGATACACTTCTATTAGCCCTGTAAGGTTATTTTGTTACCTGAGTATCAACTAGATACTGACTATATTGGCACTCTATGTGTTGATTAATGGAATCTGTTGGTTGGGTTGGTATTATAAATTAAAAACACATGCATGGCATCCAGAACTGCAAACAAATTGACCATATTTTAGCCCACATTGAAAAACATTGTTCTCTTGAAGCATTGAAAACAATTATACTCCATTGTATCTGAGCCTCTTCGGAGAGATTTGGAGCAGAGATGTTCTTTTCTTCCCCCATGGAAGAAAATTAGTATTTGTCTTGAAGCATGTGCAAGCTATTTCTGAGAATCTCTGCAACTGACTTCTGCTCACTTATCCATCTCTGACGACAGCACTTGTTTCATGTATCAACTCCTTCCTATATTCCTTGCATCATTTTACTTACATTGGTAAACTTCATTCGTCCTCAAATCTGTGCATCAGGATGAATCAACCTTCTGTCCACACAATGTGTAGTCATTAGTATGTCATAGAAGCAACAGTTGTGGAGGTGATCAGAGTAGCCCATGAAATTTACATGTCTTCCAGATGTGCCAAGGCTAAGCAGGAGTGCATCAAATTTTGAATGGTATAAAGGAGGAGGACTGTTTAGGACTGTAAAGTCTGAACTTCAGCTTATTAGTGCCTTTGCATAAGTGTTTCCAAAAACAATATTAACTATCACAGGTGCCTAATTCATTATTCTAGGGGGCTTTAAATTATGGGATTTAAAGTCTACACATTCTATTCACTGGTTGGTTTTGAATTGTGGACTTATTTGTTTCAATTAGAAGGAATATATAGATACTAAACATTAGGTGGTTAACCAGCACTCGTGTATTTGAGAGGTTTCTACTGCTTTTCCTGAATAGATTCCTGGACGTCTGCCACAGAATGCTGTTTTGACATTTTTGGATTAATTTTTTGGTCCTCCTATAATGGTAACCATATTCCTTCACTAACCTGTTGAAAGGTAACACTCCTAGGCTTGCCTCATCTTACAAATGTGCAGCTCTTGATATTATAGTGACAGGTGAAGGGCAAATACTATATTTCAGGCAAAATGATTTTCTTGACACAGAATGATATGTGGAGTAGAAATGTAGCCCTCTGTGGATTCTAAAATCTGGATCCCTGGATATTCAAAACTGCATTGTGGTCTTTTATATGCACACATAAATTACAAGAGCAGCAGTATTCACAAATCTCTCCAAAAAAAGGCCTATTTCCTTTTCCTCATCCTCCTTTTTTGGTTGGTGGTAGTAGTTTTTACTATGTAGAATTCTGACTTGCTTCATGTTTGTGCTTGAGGCACTTTGTGTCTTTGATAATTTGGATTCCCAAGATTTCCAAGTCTCTTCTTTTGAGACTGCTAAAATTAAGTAGGCTGTGTTTTGTTGGGTGGTGGGAATCATGCATTTAAAAGTTACTCTTTGCATGGCAATCTTTGAATTCCAAGTCTTTGGTTTTCTTGGTTTGTCTTTACCCAATTTCAGAAGAACGTGACAAGACTGCATGATTCATGTCCTTCCTTCTCATGATTTATTCCTTCTTCTAGTCTGACATCTTTTTTTCCCATGGAGTTCCAGATATTCACGAGCAAATCGACCCACTGAGAATGAAGGGGGAAAAAAGTAAACGGTAGCATTATTTTATGCAAATATTTTTTTTTTCATCCAAGTCAGTGTTGACGTTTGGTGACTGTTTTGACAAGTCCCTATATTTTTCTTGGCATTTTTTCTAAAGAAATGGCTTACCATTGTCTTTTTCTTGAGACTGAGTGACTGGCTCAAAGTCATCCAGCTGGCTTCATGCCTAAGGTAGAACTAGAACTCAGTCTCCTGGTTTCTATTCTGGTGCCTTAACCACTACACTGAACTGGCTTTCGTGCATCTATTAAAATGTGCATTTAAAAGACTTGAAGGAACTGATCGGGAAAGGAGATTTTTGAAATATATTTCTGATTTTTGCTTTTGGTATGTGTATCTGTGAATAAAGACACCAAAAACCAATAATGTCAAGGGGGGATTTTAAAGGCCATGAAAATGGATTAAGGGGCATATTCTGCCTAACTTCTACCCTGAACTTCCTAAGTGACTTTTTTGGCGGAATTGTTCTGCTTTATCTTTCTCTCGCTTTTAAATTCTTTTTGTTTCAGCCTTGTGTATGTTTGAGCTGCCTATATTGTAGACACACAGGCTTCAAAAGATTTCATTTTTCCACAGGAAATGGCAGAAATGTAACTGAAGCTCTGGGAGAGAGACAGAGAGAAGAAACAAACGTTTGTTACATGTGCAGTGGTTTGGCCAGCCAGAGCCTGCCTGATCAGACCTCTGAGATATACAGTCTTTTGCTGGGGAAGCTGTGTTCATGTCTCTGCTTGTTTACCAAAAGCTGGAGGCGGAAGGTGCATCCAAGTTCACCAGCTTTCCTCGGATAGTTTCTTTTCCCTCCCTTTAAAAGCAGTAAGGTATCCAAAACATGACAGTATCTCCCCCTTCCCATTGTCAGTCTGGAAATCTTCAATCTGCAATGCCTAACATTGTTCAGATGCATGCACAACATAGATAAAAATGGAGCAGAGCTGCAATATCTCGTTAATGTTCAAGGACATTCAACTCGATGTTATTATGTGTGTCTCCTTCTCTGGGAGATCCGTGCTCTTTTACAACCACAGAGATACAGTAAAGCCAGAATCAAAACAAGCTGAACAAGAGAAAAATTGTAAGGAGCCAAAGCCATTGGCTAGAATCTTTTGGGAATAGCCTAAAGAGCATGTTATGTTACCTATCAGAATACTTGTCAAGAACAGAGAATTATTGTTTGAACGGGGATTACATTCAACACTTGGCTTTTGCTTTGTTTCCTGGTTCCTTTGTGTTCTGCAATATTTAGATATATTTCAGTGAGGGATTATATTTGGTAATTCAAGTTTGAAGAATCATGGAATCATTGGTTGTGCTCAGGTCTCTGGTGGGGACAGGATGGAGGTGATGCATCCATCCTTGCTCTTCTTGACCTCTTGATGGCTTTCAGTACCATCGACCATGGTATTCTTCTGGGCCAACTTAGGAAGTTGGGGATGAGTGGCACAGTTCTACGCTGGTTCACTTCCTTCCTCCAAGGTAGATCGCAGTTGGTGTTATTAAGGAGCAATAAGTACAGCTTTATTCTTTCTCTGCTCCTGTTTAACATCTACATGAAACCACTGGCTGAGATAATCCATCACCATGGGATGAAGTATCACAAGTATGCTGATGATACCCAGCTGTACATCGCCATTCCTGGATGTTCTTTTATGATGCCTGGAGGCTGTAAGGGGCTTGGATGGAGAACCACAGATTTCAATTGAACCCTGGTAAGGGGTGGCTGTGGATAGGAGCCCCCTTTGCATCTGGAAGTTATCATCTTTAGTTTTGGATGGGGTTGGACTACCCAGACAGACCTGGGACATAATCTTGGAATCTTCCTTGAATAGTGACTCCTCCTTAAAGAGCAGGTGGAAGTCATGGCTTGGAAGGACTTTGGTCAATTTTCCATTGGGTTAAACCCATTCCTGGATAGGGAGGCTCTCCACTCAATCATTCATCCTTGAAAAGTATCTGGAAGCTTCAAATGTGGCTGTGTGGGTAATCTTAGGCACCCAGAGAAGACCTCTGCCCCATGTCCTGCATTGGATATTGGTTTGCTTCCAGGTCCAATTTAAGATGTTGGTATGACCTTGAAAGCTCTACAGGGCATACAGTAGAACCAAATTACTACAGATCTGTTTTCATCCTGTAATATCAGCCTGTCCCACCAGGTCAGGCAGGGAAAGTATATTGTGGAGCCTGTCAGCCAAAGAATTCTGATTGAATTCAAGGTTTGTACCCCAATAAATTACCCTTCAAATGGGATTTTCCAATATGCAGTGGTTTTGCATATTTGCTTAACGTGTGACTTTGTTAGGGACTTTCTTTTTGTGTAATTTTTGTATGGCTGCTATTCATTATAAGTACGCAACTAGAGTAATTTGGAGAAACTTAACACTGGAAAGTACTTTAATATAGCAATGTGTTACATATTAGCTTGCAGTATGACAAATTCTTGTTAAGATCAGTGGAACTTACTTCTGACTAAACAAATGTAAACTTGTTCTAGTTTCATTTCTCTTGGACCACAAAAGAAACTACTTAATTGTGACAGAAGTCCCTAAGAATGTTCTTTACTCAGGTCCAGAATTAGATACACAAGAGTTTGTGCAGCATATCTCTTTAAGTTCTTTAGCTTTCTTCAGCCAACATGGTAGCGTTTATTGACCAGAAAGTCATAATTTTTTTATTTTGGCAGAATCTATAAATCCTTGGAATTTGACTGATTTTTTAAAAGTGTTTTTTATTTGACATTTTCCAAACATTAAAATCACAATTACACTTTTATAGCTTTCTGTTATCGGTTTCTTTTTTCTGATTTCCGGTTTTCCATTTTCCATTCTATTATCTTCTACATATTCTTCTTTGTTTCATACTTTCTCATTTTGACAATATATACATCTATATATACAATATTTCCATCTCTATTGCTTTCTAAGTATATGCCATCTCTTTTCATTGTGTTTACTATGTGTTCCTTATACATTGATTTTACATCTCTTTTCAAGCTAGTTATACCACCTGTTCCATATCTTGTAGTACTCTGTTTTCTCTCTATCTCTTAGTTCCATCATTAGTTTGTCCATTTCCGAGCATTCTAGCACCTTTTTTTTTAATGATTTGTGCATTTGAGGGAATGGTGTTTTGTTTTCAACTTTGGGCAGATGAGATTCTGGCAGCAGTAATTATATGAAGCATTATACATTGGATATCCTTACTAATATTTTTTTATTATTTAGAAGAAACAGCTCAGGATTCATGTCAATTTTTTGTATTTCTTCTAACCATTTTTGTCCAGAATTCTTTGGCTTTCGGACACGTCCACCACATTTTGGCAGAGTCTATAAATCTTTGGAATTTGACTGATTTTATTTTTAAACAATTGATATTCAGGTGGTTGCTTCAGGGTGAGCAGCATCAGAACTGTGCTGCTAATTAGTCAATAGTTAATTTGTATTTACATATTAGTTACATGGTTATCTCCCTTCATTTGGTAGAAATAGTGACTATTTTACTTTGGTGACATTTTTTCATTGTTTCCTAGGATCTCTGTTTCAGAAAACTGAGTGCACTACTAGATTCCAACAGATTTTTTTCGCTGAGACTTTCTCTTGATGTTTCCTACACATGAGAGTTGAGTTGAGATGAGATTGTTCTGTTGAGTTTACTTTGAACTAATAGCCATAGTATTTTGTAAGTAGTTCACGCCTGTTGCAATATAGGAAAATACAAACTGAATAATTATGTTTACTGTTCTCCCTGAATCCAATAGTTGAAGATCTTGCAATTAGATTTTTTGCTTCTGGGGAATGGTTGACTTTTACCTGTTTTGTTCTTTGTCCATATTTTCCATTCTTTAATCTTCTGACATTAATAGAGTGATCATTATAGACAGTTTCATTCTGCTGCTCCTGGAGCCCTAAGGAATGGCTATCAAAGGAACAATTTTCTTGAGATGCAGTTGAACTTAAAAAACCTTATTTGGATTGAGGCAATCTGTGGTGAAGTCAGAATGCACTTTCAGCATTGTGCGAGAGAGCTGGTTCTTGCTTGCTTGTCTTGTGCATGGTCTAAATCGGTTATCACATCTATTCATTTATGAGACTTAATCCAAAGGCAAAGACAGTAGGTAAAATTCACATGAGTGAGTTATCTTGCACAATTCTCACTGAAATGTGAGGGTTTATGTGCAAGAAGTATTTTTATTTTACTCTACTAATGAGCCACCGTGGCGCAGTGGTTAGAATGCAGTGCTGCAGGCTGCTTCTGCTGCCTGCCGGGCTGATCTGCAATAAGACAGTTCAAATCTCACCAGGCTCAAAGTTGATTCATCCTTCCATCTTTCCGAGGTGGGTAAAATGAGGACGCAAATTGTTGTGGGCAATAGGCTGACTCTGTAAAACCTCTTAGAGAGGGCTATAAAGCACTGTAAAGTGGCATATAAGTCTAAGTGCTATTGCTATTGCTTGATCAAGGATTACACTAAAGAGGTTGTGGTGGCCAGTTTGTACTCAAGATATGGAGAGAACAAAAACAAATGTTCAGGAGCACATTGCATAATGTTTTTCATACATAACTTCTTTAAACAATGATGAAGAAATATCTGGTATGTCAAATGAAGGGATGAATAGCTTTTTTTTTTGAAAATTCAGAATAGTCACTGGGTAGCCTACTTTAATCTAATATGGTTTGAGGTCTTCTCAGGATCACATTCCCCAAATAGAATTGACCTATCTTGTGTATTCAGGGGAAGCTGCTATTAGATCTCTTACTTTTCTGAAACGAGTAACTTATAAGCAGAGAGTTGGGTTTTTTTGGTAGAAGTGTCCACCTTATGAAACAGCTCTCTCATTATTTTGGCATCCATGTTGCCATCTTTCTGGAACCTTTTAAAAAAGTAACTCTTCTGGAAAGCATTTGGAATTTAATAGATACTATCAGTGAAATAGTTATTACAATCTGTAAGTTACATATTTACTTTGGTGCTATATTGTTGGGATCAGTGGTGAAATCTATCACTCCCCCCCCAAGGAATTCAGACACAGAGGGCTTAGTGAAATAAATGCTCTACAGGTAGTCCTCAAGCTACGACCACAGTTGAACCCAACATTTTTTGTTGCTAAGTGAAAAATTTGTTAAGTGAGTTTTTTGCCCCATTATAGGTCTTTTCTTGCCGCATTTGTTAAAGGCATCACTGCAGTTGTTAAATTAGTAACATGGATGTTAAGTGAATCTGATTCCCCATTGACTTTGCTTGTTAGAAGGTTGCCAAAGGCCATCACATGACCCTGGGACACTGCAACCGTCATAAATGTGAGTCAGTTGTCCAGCATCCGAACGTAAATCACGTGATCATAGGGATGCTGCAATGCTTATAAGTGTGAAAAAAGGTCATAAGTCACTTTTTTCAGTGCCGTTGTAACTTTGAATGGTCACTAAGTGAATTGTTGTAAGTTGAGGACCACATATACTTTGCTTGGAATATAAGAGTAGCAGTCACAGTAGCATCAGTCAGTCCAAAAGCTGTAAGGTCCTCTGACATGCCATGGTAGTGAACGTATGGCACGCGTGCTGCAAGCGGCATGCAGAGCCAACCAGCACAGGATACGCGGCCTCACGGGCTCCTCTTTTGCGTTCCTGTGCACACATGCGTGCCGGTCAGCTGGCCTTTGTGAATGTGGGAGTGCCGAAACCTGGAAGAGTGGAGTTCCGGCTCGCATGTGTGCACTGGCATCCAAACTTCTGGGTGTCTGTTGTACACTTGCATGATGGCCAGTTGTTTCTCGGGTGCGCGCATGAGCTGGAAACAGGAAGTTCAGGTGCTGGCGTGCACATGTGCGCCAGAACACTGCTGTTCCGGGTTTTGGTGCTCCTGCGCTCGCGAAGGCCACTGACCTCACACAGTCCATTTCTGGCACGCAGGTTGGCATGCAGTGACATAAATGGTTAGCCATTACTGATCTATTGGCAAAAGTGGTCTGCTTCTACTGCATTTTTCAATTGTGAAACATTATATGTTACATTAGGTTAGGAGGAAACAGGGTTCTTCCTGATGCCAGGAACACATTTCAAGAAGCAGCTTAGGACAGGCCATCTCAAAAGAAAACAAGACTGGTTTACTGACACTTAGAAGTGATGGGACGTCTTCTTTTTAAAATATTCATGGTTGAAGAAGGAAAAGTATTTAAGTAGCTTTTAGATTTTTCCATACAAGCCATGGGATAGAAAATTAGAAAAATCTGTTCTAAATTTAAAAATCTGTGCTTCCACCTAACATAAGCAAGAAGCAAGAATGCCGTTGCTGTCATCTTTGAATAAACCAGAGAAATGATGGATTGGGGCAAACTATAATAAAGCAGCTCTACCTTCAATGCTATTCTCACTGGAATCATGGCTGACCTGAAAGAAGTTCAAACCATTAGTATACCCAATAAATTAAATATTGTCCATCTGTTCAATTTTCTATAGAACCTGAGAATGCTGAGATGCTCCCCTATACATACATGAATTCTGAGGATCCCTGATTTATTTGTGAAATATTTCGCCAAAATAGATTGTGCTTTAACCTGCCCTCTCACTTTCCCTGTTTTATTTTTAAGTAAATTCTATTACGGAATATACACTGAAATAAAGGGAAAAAAACATTATTTTGGATTAATGGATTAACACTTAGTTTTCTTTCTATAAACAAAAAACCCCCCATGTGTTGATTTTTGCTTTTGGGGTCGGTATTTTTGTTCCTTCGTTGAAAAATGTATATTTTGGGGAAATAGAAAGACATGGGTTTTGTCTTCGGGTTTTCCAGATTGAAAAGTCATCTAAGGAAGGAATTTAAGTGCTGCTGTGATTTGCTTGGGAATAGATAGCTTACTTCCTAGAGATATATTGGAATTTGGCTTAGGATAGAAGCATACTTGAAACCTGTGTAAAGCTCTTGTAACTGCTTCTGTTACTCTGAGTTAAGGTTACTTTGTGATGTTATAAACTTATATCCCGTCCTTAAAATACTTTAAAAAAATATTAAACCTTATCTTTCATGTAAGTTACAGATCAACAAGAGAGAGCAAGCATGACAGAGTGAATGACTGCATAGAGAGTGCATGCAAGCGAAATGGCAGGAGCGAAGATATGAGGAAAAGATAGGCAGAAAGACTTAAAGAGAGAGAAAAAAAGGATGGAGGGATGGATGGAAGGATAGATAGATAATAACAGAAAAACAATAACAGAGTTGGAAGGGATCTTGGAGGTCTTCTAGTCCAACCCCCCTGCTCAAGTAGAAATCCTATACCATTTGAGACAAATGATTGTCCAATCTCTTCTTAAAAACTTCCAGTATTGAACCACCCACAATTTCTGGAGACAAGTTATTCCACTGATTAATTGTCCTAACACTCAGGAAATTTCCCCTCAGTTCTAGGTTGCTTCTCTCCTTGATTAGTTTCCACCCATTGCTTCTTGTCCAACTTCAGGCTCCTTGGAGAATAGCTTGACTCCCTCTTCTTTGTGGCAACCCCTGAGATATTGGAACACTGCTATCATGTCACCCCTAGTCCTTCTGTTCATTAAACTAGACTTACCCATGAGAGAGAGAGAGAGGGAGGGAGGGAGGGGGAGGGAGGGAGGGAGAGAGAGAGAGAGAGAGAGAGAGGGAGAGGGAGAGAGAGAGAGAGAGAGAGGGAGGACTTTCTTCTCATGAGGAAAAGCCCACTGAGTGTTAGCAAGGAGAGTGTTAGCTTCCCAAGTGGACCAGACAGAAAACATGATAAGATGACATAATTCTATTTTATTGTAAGGCTACATTAAAAGAATCTTGCAAGTCTGAAAGTTCACATCTCCTGCAATCTCTTTTTTTACTTCCTGATAACTTAGGACAAATCCTTTCTAAGTTTTTTTCTCTGCTTGTTACAGGCAGTCCTCAAGTTATGATCAGTTGGTTTGTTAGGATGGACTTCCCCCAGACTATTTACAACCCAGATTCAAAGTTGCAATTGTTGCCCTCCCAGTCATGTGATTGCATTTTGGATGCTCAGCAACTGGCCCACTTTTTATGTTTATTTGCAGTGGCCTTTCAGTCACACGACCACAATTTACCATTTCTTTTGCTACAAACCTCTGACAAAAAATACTCACTGCAACTGCTGGGTTCACTTTTGATGTGGCATTTGCTTTCACTTTTGATGTTCACTTTTGATGCTAATTAATTACTGTGGCATTTGCTTTGCAACCATCTCAGGTGGTATCTGTCAAGCATGGAAGACCAGGTCCACATTGCAGGTTCAGTTTAATTTATTTATTGCTACATAACAATTCTAGGCTGATCTCTCTTTTCACTCTTTCTCTTGGCTCTGCTAGTCTTTTTCCTACAATATCCCAGGTATGAATATATAATATTTTGAAGGAATAACATTAACACTAAAGCTGTAGTTCTAAAGCTATAATCATATTATTTAAAACCAAAACTGTGACCCCACAACCAAAGGTTAATATTTGGAATCTTGGAAAACATATGACATTAGTGCCACTTAAATTCTAAATTTAAAACTAAATTTGCCAGCATGTGTATTTAGCAATAGAGCCCTGTATTGTCCATCTGTTGATGTCTTTGTTTTAATCAGAAAAAGACAACAGTCAAGGGCGACAGTTCCTGCCTAATTTTGGAGACAATATGACAAAAGGTAGTGCCATCTAAAAAAAATGGACTCCAGTTGGACAGATAGAATAATTTATATGTGAACACTATGGATACTTTGAAATATGAGGATAGATTGGAGACTAGAATCACTAGAATACCTGAAACATTCTAGTTCAACAATTCAAGATGGCCAGTCTTCTGAAACTGCCTATCTGAAAATAAAGATGTAAAACAGGGGTGTCAAACTCAATTTCATTGAAGCTGCATCAGGGTTGTGTTAGATCTCGGGGGTAGGTGTGGCTGGGGTGGGCGTGGCCAGGCTGGGCATATCCAACATTGACGTCACTTATGTCAGGGGCACCTGTGGTGGCCCAAGTGCTCTGCCAGTTAAAACAATTCTGTTTTTGCTGGTAGAGGGTTGCAAGAAGCCATTGCAGCCAAAAACGGAGCTTGGGTGGGTCACAAGTGGCCCTCCCAAGCTCCATTTTTGCTGGCAGAAGCACAGTGGGCCAATCCCGCTGTTTTCAAGGTGGCTCCATGGGCCAGATCTAAGCATCATGCAGGCTGCATCCACCCCAAGGGCCTTGAGTTTGACACCCCTGATGTAAAAAGGCTTTTTTGGGGGGTAATTTTTCAGTAGAATGTATAATAACATCAATGTATGAGGTTGGGAATCCGGAACTCTTGACGCATTCAGTAACATTTACTATTTTGGTGGTTGCAGCTTTTTCTAACTTAATAATCTCTAGACATTATAGAACTACAACTCCCAGAATTCTCATTGACCATGCTAAGTAGGATTTCTAGACATTGCAGAGCCAACACAACAGGAGGACACCCGGTTGAGGAAGATCGGATTGAAATATACCGAAGGTGGAAAGAAAAGGATGTTACTATCATTTTAGAGTATGTTCCCCATAGGTCTTTCAGAACTTCCAATTGTGTACTCATCACCATGTAAATAAATCCAGCCACCTTGCTGATCATCATCATCGTCGTCGTCGTCGTCATCATCATCATCATCATCATCATCATCATCATCATCACTTTGATGACTGGGGAATTCTGGGAACTGATGTTCACACATGTTAGGACTGCTGAGGTTGAGAAATACTGGCATAATGTGTCAGAAGCCAAATAATTTGAGCTTGGTCATTTGTGCCTTGAGTGAGAACTCTGGGTTGATTGTTTGATTATACATTTGTTTCTTTTCTTGGCTCTATATAGTATTCTCAGGAGTCTTCTACAACACCAGAGTTCAAAAGTGTCAATACTCTTCCTGTCCTCCTTTTTTCAAAATAACAATAGGGATAATTTTATATTGGTTTATTTTTTTTGTAACCTGATTTGACAGTTCAAATAAGAAATAAGATAGATAATGACTCCTGGACAAATTTATTATGAGAGGCTTTACAAAGACACTCTTAGATAACTCCTTGTGTGACTTAAAAAAAGAAAGAAAATGAAAATGTTATTTCTAAACCCTTTTTATATTAAGCCATGTTGATAGTAGATGGAGAAGTAAATATTAATAATGGTAGCAATAACAATAGGTTTAAACCCCTATTCAACCATATCTGGCTTTGTTTAAAAGTAGCATAATGTTACTTCTCTGCTTTTAACAGACCTAAAAAATAAAAAGGTGGATAATTAGCAATTAAAATAAAAACCTGCTGAGCCACTTGCAGAACCCCGAGAGGGGGTTGGAAAATAAGTTGGGTGGCATTGGGCAACTCTTCTTTTGTTGAGAACTTGCCAAAATTTTACATGGCAGCATAAAGCTAAAAGGTATAAAAATGGATGTTTGTGAAGTAAAAACTAGATATAAAAGAGTAATCAGAAGATAAGTCCCTAAAACATTCGTTATCATGCTAGCTTACTTTCCTCTTTTAGAAATCAAATCAAAAATCATATATAAGATCACAAGAATTCTTGCAAGTTTAGTAGTTGATGCTTTGTTTGGGAGCATAGAATCACAAGAGTTGTGGAGTCAGAAGAGAATGCAACAATGTTTTCCAATCCTCTGCTATCTGCCGGAAATTCATCCTTGAGAGTTGGATAACCATCGTTTTTTTAAAAGACTTCCAGAAATGGAGAACCCACAAGTTCTTCATAGGTAGAATGTTCCCCCGTTTACCATGTTTCCCCAAAAATAAGACCCAATTGGAAAAGAAGCTCTAGCATGATTTTTTCAGGATGCTCATAATATAAGCCCTAACCTCAAAATGAGCCCCATTTTAAGATCATCAGCCAGATGGATGCATTTAGTACTGTATTTCCTGGAAAATAAGCCCTAATGCGTTCTTTTGGAGCAAAAATTAATATAAGACCTGGTGTTATTTTGGGGAAAACATGGTACAAACCTTGACACCTAAGCACTTCAACGTATCTATTATTTCCTGATCACCTTGCTTACGGCCCTTTTATGCATCCAAACATTAATATCATATCTCCTCTCAGTCTTCTGTTTTCTGTAATCAAGACTTCAAATTACTTCATCCTGTTTTCCTGGGCATGTTTCTGTATCTTTTTTGTTGCTTTCCTGAACCTGTTGTAACATGTCAATACCCTTCTAGAAATATAGTGCCCAGAACTGTATATTGTATTCTAGACATAGTCTCACAGTGTAGAGTAAATGCAAAGACTTAAATAAAATGCTTCATTTAATGCAATCCAGAATTACATTATATCCCACTGCTACCATGTTTCCCTGAAAATAAGACAGGGTCTTATTTTCTTTTGACCCCAAAATAAGCACTTATTTTCAAAGAGATCTTATTATTTTTGAGGTGCAGGAGGCGGAGAGTGTGGTTATCTCATGGCTGCTGTTGTGTTGCAATATTTTTGGGGAGGGCTTATTTTCAGCGAGGGCTTATTTTAGTGCATGCGCTGAAAAGCCCGATTAGGCTTATTATCTGAGGAGGTCTTATTTTCAGGGAGAGAGTGCCCTACTGTCTCTTTTTCTTATGGTTCAGTGTCTATTGGATGCTAAGGAAGGTATCTATGGGAATTTAATAAAGTTAAAATTGTTTTACCAAATAAGAATAATCACAATTACATTTGCACTTGTGGACACAATAATACTGTGTACTGTTTTAGGCTTTAACATCTATGGTTGGTATGACTGAACATCACCAAGGTTCATATGACTGCACAGCATCTATCAGATAATTCATTTCAAATCAATTTCCTATATCCCAATAGTATAGAAATCCATTCACATTAAAAGGTGGGGTAGAGAAAGAATTGAGTCTCTTTTCCAGGTTGCAGCAGGCATCTGAAGGGCATCAGGCGTTTGTAGAAAATCAACTTCTTTTTTTATTCGTTTTTCTAGCTGCCGGAAAGGAAAAGAAAGGCAAAGCAAGTAATATGGAGAGAAACCAAGGGCTAAGTGTCATCCCCAGGGAGGCAATGATGAAAACCTGTTAGAACTTCCAGTCTTGCTTGAAGTTGTAGCATTCCTTCCATAAATGGGATAAGTAGCAGAAACGTGTAGCACTTTGGGAGAGAGAAGAGGTTGGGGTTGTTTGGCTATGGGAAACCATCTGAATTTTATCTCCCTCTTGAATACTGCATGGCTGGAAGCAGAAACAACTGCAGTCTGTAGAAAATCAGTGCTTTTTTTTTCCTTTGGGCCTCGTGTTCTCATTTGCTAAACAGTTAGGCACAGTTAAGCTATATGCGCCTCTTAGCTTTGATCAGCAATGATATGGGCACGTGTTTTATATCTCACTAATTCATTCGGTCTGCCTCGCACAGACTTAACTGTGAAATCTCTTAATGTGATATTGATACCTCAGGGTGGTATCAAGAATTAGATTTTTAAATTTAACCAGGCAAAACCCATGCTGATTTTGCCCTAAGATATCTTTTTCATTCCCAGCTTGAATAAAGAAGTGACTTTTGAATACTTTTGTAACACAATAGTTTGAGATGACCCTTTTTAAAATTGCACTTTGAAAACAGATCAGTCACTTTCAAAGAGAATTCAAGTGTCACAAACCTCTTGGAGGGAAAAAAAAGTTTTTTCTTCTTTCTTTGATGCTGAAATAGCTGATTTTTAGTTTTTTAAATTTATTTCGAAAGCAAATGCGACACACTTAGCTACATTATGTAGGATAGGGTCTCCCCCCTTCTCTGTTTGGTATACAACAACCTCTTAGCATAAGACTCAGAGGCTTTCTTTAGATCAGATGCTTATTTCCTGACATTAGTTTCTTCTCCTAACCAAAAAAACAGAAGGAAAGTAAGTACCAGGGGTGGTATTCAGCAGATTCTGACCAGTTCTGGAGAACCTGTAGTGGAAATTTTGAGTAGTTCAGAGAATCAATAAATATCACCTCTGACTGGCCCCACCCCCTTCTATTCTCTGCCTCCCGAGTCCCAACTGATCGGGAAGAAATGGGGATTTTGTGGTAGCCTTCCCCCGGAGTGGGGAGGGAATGGAGATTTTATAGTATCCTTCCCCTGCCATGCCCACCAAGCCAGATCTACCAAGCCATGCCACGCCCACCGAGCCACGCCCACAGTACCGGTAGTAAAAATTGTTGAATCCCACCACTGGTAAGATTGGTCATAAAACTAATATAGGAATGAATGAATGGTGCAAATCTCAGAAGAGGTGTTTTCCTTTGATAAAGGCACCCTTTTAAAGTTAGGCAACCCTTCCTTCCCTTTTCAAAAACTGAAGTGAAACTGCTGCAATGCTTATCCCAAAGGTGCTTTTTCAAGAGACAGATGGACTTTCTTTTTTTTTCATTGAAGACGTTTTGCTTCTCATCCAAGAAGCAGCTTCAGTTCTGACCCCAGCAAAATGTCTTCAAGGAAAAACAAAGTCAAGTTGCCTCTTGAAAATGCATATTTGGGACAACCACCACTTGGGTGACTGAGAATCTCCATAGATATTATTGCAGTGCTTTACTTGCCTCACATTCTGGAATTTTAGCAGCCACAGGAGACTTCTGTACTGTACTATATTGGGCATGAACAAAACATCATCTTTCTGTTCTATCCATCTTCTGAAAGCATCAGAATAGGTTTCTGGGCAAAAGTTGGGTATGTTCAAAATTCTCTCTCTCCCTCTCTCTCTCTCTCTCCCCCTCCCTCCCTCCCTCCCTCCCTACCCCCCCTCTCAGCTTTTGGAATTGTTCGACAGGAAGCCCAGTGTCTTCACGAGAAGAATCACCATTATCTTCTTATCTCTCCAGGTAGAATTATACTGCCCCTGTGACAGAGAAAGCTTCCAAAAGCAAAGAATAGCTGCTTTGCACAGCCTAAAAAACAATGAACTATACCTACTTGCATTTGACATGCAGAACACATATGCAAGAAATTGCAGTATATGAAATAAATGGAACTGGATTTTCCATCTTGGATTAAGGAAATGGCCTAATATTAGACTATTTGTTTGTCTGTTGTTGTATCTTCATGATCACTGTGTTAATTCCAAAGGATGTAGTCTTTCTGAGGTTGTGCCAATCTCTACTAGGCTGCTGGTCTGACTCAGACCATATTTGATCTCTGATGTGCATGTCAGGTATGAAACTCAGCTGTTTACATGCCTTTCTTCTCCTCAATTCCTGTATAGTTTCCATTGATAGTGTTATCTTCTTGGGCTGTGCCATTTAGCAAACTAACAGATAGACAATGGAACTGTCATGCATGGTGTTCCTTCAGTATAGTTTTATTATATTTATTCTATTTAGATCAGTACTGAGTTACTTAAGACAAAAGCAGAATACTTAATTCTACCAAGGGAGTGACCGGATTAAGTGGGGCTTTGAACTGTGCTCTCTCCAGTTCTATTCTGGCATTTTAACTGCTACCTAGAGTTGTGTCTGTGGGAGATAGCTGAAAAACATAGATTGTGTGTGTGTGTGTGTGTGTGTGTGTGTGTGTGTGTGTGTGTATGTAGCCAGATGTCATTTCTCCATTGGAATTAATAGGAATAGTTTACGTATGCATTGGTACTTTAAAAAAACTTTTGACTCAGGGACATTCTCTAATCACATAAGCTGTGTCTTAGAATTAAAAACAAACATTGCTTTAATTTTGATAATTGAAGTGATGTCATGTTATTGCATTTGGTGCTCCACAAGAGTGACACTTTTAAGGCCAAAAAGTTTGCTTGATGTTTTGGATTTTTGCATTTCCAAAATACCTTTAGTGACTTTTTGTTTCTTGTATTTTACTATCAAAGGAAGAAAAAAAAAACAATTGGATGTAGTGATTAAGGCATCAGATTAGAAGCTGGGAGATTGTGAGTTTTAGTCCTCCTTTAGGAACAAAACAGCTGGATGACCTTGGACTTTCAGCCCTAGGAAGGAAGCAAAGGCAAAATCACTTATGGAAAAACTTGCCAGGAAAGTTGTAGGATTTGTCCAGGCAATCTCTGAAAACTGGACACAATTGAACAGAAGAAAAAGCAATCAAAGGAAGATAGCTCTGGAATGGTATAATGATGACGTCTGGCTCCTTTTAAGCATGTACACTTATCTGTGGCTTCACAGTAGCCTTTTGGTCTTGGATCACTTGGTGCCTTACTATCAAAGGAACCTGCCAAAATTCATGTTCTAGAGCTGGGGTCTCCAACCTTAGCAACTTTAAGCCTGAAGGACTTCAGCTCCCAGAATTCTCCAGCCAGCTGGGCTAGGGGATTCTGGGAGTCGAAGTCCACCAGGCTTAAAGTTGTCAAGGTTGGAAACCCCTGTTCTAGAGCATATTTCTCAGAGGGCTTGCTGTTAATTCTATTTCATAAATCCACACTTTTATGTTCCAATATTTCTACATCAGCTAGGATTTGTATCCTCTTTTCATGGCATTTGTCCATAAATTCTTTCATATTGATGTCTGTTACATCTTTCACTTCTTTATAATCTTTTTCAAAATTACATTTACAGGTGCAGAAATTATTGCTATTCTGTAATAATATTGCAATATGTTGCTAATAATATTGCTATTTAGTTGTAGGTTTCTTCAAAAAAGCTTTGGAAATAACCTTGGTTATTTTGCAAACTTCACTTTTCTTTTTCCTGCCTGGAACTTTCTTCCCCTCTAGTCTCCCATTTATATATTCACAAAGTCTCAGGTGTCCTTGTTTCACTTTTAACTTTCAGTCAAAGATCTCTTTCTTAATAGATTAAGACAATTTGTGTTCCCATGAAAATAATATTGTATTTACTAATTTTTTCAGAGTAGTTAGGAAAAGTCCTAATAATCGAAATTTGTCTCTTCTCTTAATCTGTTTCAAATTTTTTTTCTATTAAATTTTTAATTCGCTTTTTGCCATTGGTTTTATATTCTTTAACCTGCCAGCCTTTGCGGGAAGTTCTACTCAGCAAGTAGTTCTTAATTCCATTACTTTTCTTAACAACTTGCTTTTTGTAGTCTATTCACAGGAATCTCCTTTCTTTTTTTTACAGTTTTCTTATGAGTTTTTTCCTATAATACTTTAACTTCTCAGCCACCGATCCAGCCAGCTCCCATTACAATTGATGTGGCAGCTCCCAGTCTCATTAACTGGGTCAGGTATTTGGAAAACACAGTTCCTACCCATTTTCTACAGGAAGTGCTTATATCCAATGAGACTTGGCTCGAAGAAAAGTATTGACAAAGCTTCATGTCAATCTTCTACCATTCCATCGTCTACATCAGGGGTGTCAAACTCTATTTCACTGAGGGCCACATCAGGGGGGGGGCGCAGATGGACATGGCCAGAGTGGGCATGACCAGCTCGATGTCACTCATGTTGGCGGGCGTCTGTGGTGGCCCGAGTGCTCTGCCAATGAAAATGATGTTCAGGAAGGTTGTGCGCGTTCTGTTTTTGCTGGCAGAGGGTTGCAGGAGGCAGTCGCAGCCGGAGCTCAGGAGAGCCCTGTGTACACTATGGGCTGGCCCTTCACTGATCCAGGGCTGCCCCGTGGGCCACATCTAAGCACCCCGCAGGTTGGATCTGGCCCGTGGGCTTGAGTTTCACACCCCTAGTCCACATCAATTTAAGATTTACAAAATGTTTACTAAATTTAATAATTAACTTAGTAAAATTAAGATTTAGGGAATTCTAGAAGTTGAAGTCAAATTTGCTGAGACTGACAAACACTGGTATAGGCGGGTTGCTGTGGTTAAGATTCACTGGTTTAGGCAGGCAGCCTTAGGCATGCCTTGGCAAATCATGCTACCAGTTAGTGTTTCGGAGATATTTCTGTGCTGCCAAACCTTGGCAGTGAGTTCTGTAATGGAGCGTCTTGCTTTTTCAGTTGCTCTTTTTCTGTAGTTCCTCTTGGAGGGCTAGAGTAAAATGACCGGGTAAGGCATTGTTTCAACAGAAATTAGTTAAATTAATTCTGCATGACTGAGTTAAATTTAATCGTCTAGAATTTATCTAGGTCAATTAAGCCATCTTTGGTGTTTCCAGACCTCTTTAACCCTAATTAACAGTTAAATGTGTTGTGCAAAGTGAGCCACAGCATTTTACACTTCAGAAGAGTAGTTGTGGAGAGGGGATTTTCACCCGTTTTCTTCATACAATGGTACCATATTATTCAATCACATATGTGGTTTAGTTGTCCTTTCTGATTCTTTTTCCAGTTTCATGACCATGGTCATATATAGCCAAAAGTTTTCTGGCACCGAACCAGTAGTAATGCTGGCAGGAACCCAACCCTGGTTTACATGTAGCAATATTATAAGCCATAAAGCTTGGTTTTATGCGGAAAAAACAGTGCTAAAATCCCATATTATGCTTTGCCAAAATCCAAGTGATTAAACTATGATCTGTGGAGTGTATGAACTCACTGACTGCTAAGCAGTAACTTATCATAGCAGAAATGATTCAGGAGACAGTCATAAGGCAGTGTAGGCCAGCCACCATTTTTATGGTAGGTGGTATCTATATTTAAAATGAGGAAAGCACCAATGTTTAATTATGGTCAGATTGTGTCAAACTGAATCAGGGAAAGGAAGGTCACTAAAGACCTTGATAACGGATGACCGAACTTGGGTTTTATAACTACAGTAGCTGGGTATGATTGTTCCTGATACTAATCCAAGAGCATTGGATCTTGGGATTGGTCAAGCCCATTTTGCTACGATAGTTATTGTTGTGTCTTGCTCCATGCACATACATTTGTTTTTAGTTGTTCTTAATCACTTTTATTATGAGAACCAGTTAGGTGCCAGGTACAAATTGGAAGACTCTTGGTTCTAGGCCTTCCTTGGATACAAGGTAAGGTGGGTATTATGTTTAATCTGTTTTTTATTATCAGCCAAGAGTCTTGACTGAGAGACTATCAAATATATTAAAATAATCAAAACACGTTTTATGCTATTCTGGCTTTTAAAATTCGGTCAAGCCTGGTTACTTTGGCAAAATGTCAATCATAAACTGGAATGACCATTCCGATTTGAGCTCCCAGGCTTTGCCAATCTTTTTCGCCTTAAAAATGGTGTTTCCCTATTTTGTTTTTGCACGAATCAATTAAATACGTTTTTGGACACTTGGTCTGATGCAGTCTCTGACCTTATTAGCGTATGGACAAGTGCTGAATCTGAATGTAGCCAATTCAGATGATTGTACGCAGTATCTATGCAATGATGCCTCTGCTAAATAATTACTTAAATGTAAAATTAGACTATCTGAGCAATAAATGAAAAGCATGGTAATATGCCGCTACTCTCTTGATACTGGGAAACCTTGGATCAATTTACTTTATTGTGGCAATTTATTGTAGTGTTTTGCACTAAGAGAAAAACCAGATTCCTGAGTGCTGGAGCAGAGCGGGTAATGGAAACCAAATGGAAATTAAACACTATTTGCTTCAGTTGTTTTATGCAGGAGAAACAAATATTCTCTTTTAGCCTTGGGAAACTGCTGGACAATTCCCTGAATGAAGTTGGAGCTGAGATGTTTTGAAATCCCCCCCTCTTTTCCTTCTTGTAGCTTTTTTTTTTTACAGTTATTCTCCACCTCGAACTGCTAGATGGGTGGCAAATAAATTGAAACTAACTAAATAAAAAAAAATCTTCATCTGTAGTTCTTTCCAAGATGATACCAGGAGGTTACCAGGCTACTATTATAGGCATACGAAAAATGCTGGCTCTATGGCATCCCATTTAGGACCCTTTTTTAGCCAAAGCGCATGCGCGGAAGGCTGAGTGCATGCGAGGACGGGGTCACATTTGCGAACCGGTAGGGAAAGTAAGTGAATACCATCCCTGCTAGTTTCATGTAATGGTTAAAGCACAGGCTAGAATTGTAATCTAAATTAGGAAACTAAATTTTAACCCCGCCTTAGGCATGAAGCTAGTTGGGTGATGTTAGGCCAATTATTCTCTCTCAGCCCTAGAAAGAAGGCAAACTACTCCCCAAATTTTGCCAGTAAATTGGACGGACTTATCCAAATAGTCACAAGGAGTCAAGATGGATGGTTAGTGACTCACGGACACCTACACCCCCCCCCCCACCATTGTATATAATTCACCTTTCAAGTTACTATTAATCTCCTTGCGAAACTCAGATTGTGAAAATCTATAAAATTTACTTTCAGGATGAGTTCTTTAGAAGAAGCATTAACTTGAAATGTAAACCTTTTGTCTTTATCTACCACCTAACCCTGCTCAGTCTTTTTGTCCCTTTGAACAATATGCAGACTTGGGTGTGGAAAATTACTAACATCTAACCTCTGATTCATCAACTTGATCCCAGGCAGGTTCTGGCATTTCTACACAAAAGCTGTCTTATCACAGGAAGAGTTGCCTTTTTTTTTTCTTTTTAAAACCAGTTCTTGTTCCTCTATTTCTCATCAGTTCAGCCTGCAGACTTTAGCGGGTAGTAACATTTGTCCCTAATGTATACCATAGTCTTGTTTTCTGTTGTTGAACGTGCTGTGAAAGTACTCATTTTTTATTGTGTCGATTCACAACTTTGATCATAGGCAAGAGAGAAATAAGATGGATAGATACAGGAATGAATGTGGATTTGCTTTTTTAATAAAAGATTTCAACTAGTGTCATGGGTTCTTTTAAACTATAACTAATTTGGTGAGCTCAAGACACAAAAGAGTCAAAACTAGCACCAGCCTCTAGACAGCATTCACAAGCATTCACGTACTACTTATTACAGGGAAGATATTCTGCCGGTTTGGACCATTTCGCCTGAACTGGTAGCAGAAATTGTAGGTGGCCCTGCCCACCCGCCCTGACTCTACAGCATCCCATTTAGGCACTTTTTTTTTTAGCCAAAGTGCATGTGCGGAAGGTTGAGCACATGCAAGGAAGGTGCACACGTTCACATTTGCCAAACAGTAGCAATAGCAATAGCAGTAGACTTATATACCGCTTCATAGGGCTTTTAGCCCTCTCTAAGCGGTTTACAGAGAGTGAGCATATTGCCCCCAACAATCTGGGTCCTCATTTTACCCACCTCGGAAGGATGGAAGGCTGAGTCAACCCTGATTTGAACCGCTGAACTGCTGATCTAGCAGTAGCCTGCAGTGCTGCATTTAACCACTGCGCCACCTTGGCTCCTAGTAGGGAAGGTAAATGAATACCACCCCCGACTTAAAGTAAAGTGGGCTCTGAACTCTTCACAAACAAAGTAAGGACCATGCCACTCCCAAGGTCTGCAAGCTGCCTCCTAATTCCAAATCTTGTTTGGATCCCTGCTGCCTTTTTAGGTCTGCCTCTTTAAACAAAATCATCACTTGCTGCCTGTTTTAATTCACCCACACAAATTGGGCTGTTTCTGATAAAGCTTTGATAGGCAACATTGCCATGCTGAAATTGGGGAGGGGGCTTAAAAAGAGAAGAGATGAAAGCAGCCCAGATGCTGGCAATTGTTTGAGCAACCTGCTATCCCACAGTATGATGCAAATATTATTATGGCTTCTTTCTTAGATGGGTAAAAGATGGAAGATAGATATTGTTCTGATCTAGGCTTCACAGAATCACGAAACAGACTTCTTGTCCCGCAAAACCCCCTTTTTATTTGGTTAATGTGAATTGCTAGCATTCACATTCACAAAAGTCCTGGCAATAAGTCTTTCAAGGTTTAATTACAACAACAGAACTTATCAATCCTTGGATAGTTGCAGGGCCGAAAGCTTCTACTTGCAATGCTGTACAATGAAATACCTGGCAAAGAGTCTCTCTGAGGCACAAACTCAGATAAGTAAATCTTCATAATAATAAACGAACTAATTGTCTCCTGCAAACACCACTCCCTCTTTGCTCCTATTTATTCCCTATGGGAGGAACATTCAACATCCACTTGTGCCCTTACTCCCAAGTCGACTCCTGTTCCTCAATTGTTCCCTTCTCCTGACGGGAACAGGATCCAGCTGTTCTTCTGCCCCATTTATCTCCGACTCCAAAGGTAATTGATAAATGTCAGATAGCCCTGGCCTCATCTCTGCCTCCGACACAGAACACCATCGGAGTCTTCCCCAAACTCCAGGATTGGCCCATGTTCCCCCCTAACCTCCTCACTGTCTGAGTATGCTGCCAGCTCCACTGGCGGGCCACAACAGATATGCCAGCACTGGAGGTGATTGAAATATTTGTTTGCAATATCTGTGATGTGGTTTGTCATGGATAAATTTTTTTAGTGAATTTTGCATTTTGTGTTTAGATACTCGCAGAGGAAAATTTGGTTGAGGCAGAGTGTTGGTCTGGCAGTTGAAGGATTGTTTTGTAAATATATTCTTAGGTAACATTGCAGTATCCCACTTGAAAAATGAAAAAAAAATACTTGGAGTCAGTTGTGGCAATAGTAAAGATCTTTAAAAGGGGATGCCAAAAAAGTCAAGATGGCAGCTGCAATTGCATGCCACTTCCATATGCATGTGAATATTGTGATGTAAGTAAAAAAGCAGAATTTCAGATAGAAATCCTGCTTCCTTTTTACTTATATTAAATGTTGAGATGTATATGAAAGTGGAATACAATTCAGACATCATTTTGATTTTTTTAACCACTATAATATTACTATTCAGTGATTATTAAACCAATAGAGTAATAATCAGTACTGTAAACAAAATAGTTACAACATAGAATCTTTCATAAAACTCACTGGAGAACACATATAGTTCCAAAATAATATTAGCATTCACTCTCCAAAATCTTTGCAGAAGAGCCATGTTTCACCTGCCCAGGATGTAACAGAGGAAAAGCTTATTTCCCAGATCTGGTTTCACCAAAATAATAATAAAGTAATCCAAGTTTTGAAAACAAGATGTACCATCTGAAATATCTTGTTTTCGATTTTCTAACAGATACTTTGCCATGACTTGTTTTTCTGCTTTTTTCTCTCTAATTTGTTGATGTTATTAAAAACTTCCATTGGCAAAGAAAAACTGTCCTCTGAAATATATGGAACCCTACATATAAAATTGTGGACACTGGTTTCTCTGCAACAAAGCAGCAGTCACTTTGGAAGCAAGTAAATAGTAATGTGTGCAGTACAATCCTGAAAAAAAATCAGTTTTGCTGCAATCCAAGCTGTGGCCAAGGAGGAGAAGGAAATGGGCCATTGGAAACTTTCAAAGTTTTTGGAGATTCCAGGAAGATAATGATCAGAAACATATTTCCAAATCATCCAAAAAGTACTTACAGATTTTTTTAAAAAAAGATTTTGGAATGGTTTTCATAGTACCCATACATGAAGAAATTTGGAGGAGATTTCAAATAACCAGTGCCTGCAAGGTAGGCTAAGAATATTTATGAGCCAGAGGCATTCTGAAAGGAAGAGTGGGGAAAAAAATAAAAAAGAAAGAATAGAAAGACTCTTACTTAACTACAGAAAATGGAAATGTTTATTTGTGCAAAATAGGGTTTATATTGAGAGATATGTGTACAAACGTTTCCACCATATTCAATAAACAACTGCTCATAAATAGTTGGAATGCATTCAGATGCCAGCAGATGTGTCAGCTTCTGTTTACTTAAGGCTTCATTGAAGCATAAAGTTTGATGGGGCTGCTTAAACTTTTACATGTATTATAACTTCTCAGGAAAACCTGTCTATATGTCTTTTCTTTTTAAAAAAGATGCTTCAGCTCATATATACCTTTGACAAGCAGCAGTACAATGGCTTTTCCTCCCCAATCCTTTATTATATATTTTGAATGAAAAGAAGTAGCTCAAGGAAGAAAATTGGTTACATATATCAAAATATGGGCTAATAAACAAGTCTGAAATATCATAAAACTAATATATTCCAATACAGCATTATATTATGGAAATATTGTGACATATATTAATTTTTATTCAGAATCTACGTATCTCTCTCTAGCTTTAAACTGAAAAATACTTAGTTAACATTGTTCAAATTATTAAAGGAAAATTATATAAAAATGCTATAAATTATACAAAAGTTAAAATATCTCTAAAAACCAAATTTTGGATGTGGCACAATTCCATGTAAGATATTGTAATCCAAAAATGTTCCCCAATTTTAATGAAATCCTGCAACAGATTTATTTTTTTAAAAAAGCAATGTTGTTTTGGACATTGAGGTATATTCCCACAATTTAGTTAGCTATTCTTCTAAAGTGGGAATCAAAGATTCTTAGAAATCTTTGCATCTATTAACATACAACTCCAATTCAGTACAGTTTGAAGGGATATATGGCTGGTAAAATTAAATAAAAAGATATCTGGTTGTAGTGGGATTGCATGTTTCAAAATTTGTTTTATTTTACATAAGGGAATCATTTTCAATATTGTTGGACTTTACAGCATTGCCACCAAATGAAATTTTTTTTGGGAAAATGATTATACATTTCGCAGTCATCGCTGGAATGATATACTAATGATAATCATATACTATATCTATTCTCTTTGGGTATAATGTTCAAGATAAATTTAATATTCTTCCATGAAATTCCCACTGTTGCATCACCAGAACTATATTTCTATTCTGCATGTATTTTATCACACAGTACAGTTTGTTCAAATTCTAGTCATACTTGATTAATAATTTATATATCATGCCCAACAAATTATTGGTACTGTACTACATCTTATGAGATTATCAAATTCGGTCAAGCTTCTGATTGAATTTCTGTAATTCTTTTCCTGGGTAGCTGAAGATAATGAAACCAATTAAATGTAGCGGAGCACTGATGTCAGCCCTACAAGATAGATTAAATCAGAAAGCAGCTCCACAGGAAATCCAGTTCCGAAATCCATAAAACAACTAGAAATCCTTTTAAAACAGTTTAGAATTTGAAGTTGTCAGACTCCACATTCTCTTGTGTTCTGCAAATTTTTGAATTTAATTCTTGGCTTTTTGTTGGAACCAATATAATTATGTTTTTTCTGTATCAAATATTTAATAACTTATTTTAAATACTTGGAATCATGTAAAAAAAAAAAACCTTAGTCTTGATAGGATATTCTAAAAGTTGCAGTTCTCCCTAACCCAGGGATCGGCAAACTTAAACACTCAAAAGAGCCATTTGGACCCGTTTCCCACAGAAAAGAAAACACCAGGAGCCACAAAGGTCCTAACAGGAAGCCCCCTGTTCAATTCCGGAGCTGACCGGAAGTTCAGTTACCTACCATAGAGTCTCCTCCTAGCGTGGCGTACTTTTTCCTCTACCTGTCATAACCGAAAGCCCTATCAATTGTGGAGACAACTGGAAAACCCTCCCCTTGCCATAGAGTCTTCTCCTGGCACACTGTGCTTCTCCCCCCCCCCACGGAAGCTCCTCTCAAAATTGTGGCGCCGACCAGTGACGGAGCCACAGCTGAGGGAGGAAAGAGCCACATGCGGCTCCAGAGCCGCAATTTGCTGACCCCTGCCCTAACCTAATTAGATACATTGTTTTCCATCTAGAAAGATCTGCTGATGGTATTTTAGTCAGGTTGGTAAGAATTGCCAACTACTTTTCAAATGAGAAGACAGGAAGATCGTGTAATTGTGAAGAAACAGCTGGTCAGTAAAAGGATAGGAAAAAGCATTATTTCTAATTTTTGACCTGTCTGTTAACTATTCCCACATTCTAGAGTCAGACTCCACTTTTCATTAATGTTTGTTGGCTACAGTTCTAAGTGGTCCATCCCTTTGGTTGAGTCACCTCTGGTTTACATACCACAAATGTACCATTGAGAGAACATCCATACTGAGCAAGTTGGCAGAAAGGCAGGCAGCCTTTCATGTGATGCATGCTGGTGCCATTATGACTGCATTGCAGCAGAACAAATGAAGCAATGGGTGAGCAGTACTCAGTGTGCTGGAAGACAGTCCTGTTTATGTCATTGGCGTGTCTTGCATCCCTTAAATTAGCCACCTTCTTTCAAGTAGCATAGGATGCCAACTCATATCCTGCGGTGAAGTAAAGGGGCACCATCACACCCTGCACTTTTTAAGCAGCAGGATTGCACTTGTATGCATGCCTAATGCACTGTAATCTAGCCTGAAGCTGTGCATCTATAAGCTCATCCCTCCTGCAAGGGCTGGATTTTATATATTCCAGACAAGCTTTTGCTTCACTGCTGCAGCAGAAGCAGATGAAGCATGCTCCATTCCAGTTTGCTCTTAATTTGCTACCTTTGTCAATCATCCTTTTCAACTCCGTTGTCTAAGCAAATGCCTTACATTTTACCCTTGTGTTACGATCTACTTTGTATTGTACATTTATCTAATGAAATTGGACACTATTTGAATTTGCCCAATTCCCTTAGATTCTCAGGCCAGTTTGTCTTTTAAGTTTCTGTGCCACTACATCAGCAGATCCCCATAGCTTTATCCGTAAACCTGATCAAAGAACAGGGTCTACTTTATCTTCTTGGCTGTTAGCGAAGGCATTGAATAAAAGCTCTACCAAGCAAGCAACTCCCTCTGGTTCTTATCTTCTTACGATCTGAAGCTATATAGGTAAGATCCTGGAGGAATATTAACCAGACAATGTCTAGGATAGTGAGGAATTTATTTTCATAATTCTAAGTTCATGCTCAGCTGGAAGTTGGAGTAAATACTTGCTGTAATTGCCTGGTGTTTGCTGAGCTGAACTTCTAACTCTTGAGAACTATGACTTTCTTCATTTTATGTAAACATCTAATCATGTTGACTTCCAGATTGGGTTTGCATAATATGCAGTGCATCCATCCATAAGTTCAGTTTTGGTTTAAGTATGTGCGCCTTTTTGATTGTAAACCAATAATTTAACATGTGTGATTCTAGTTAGTTGTGGTTATTTAATTTAACTATTTAATAATATCTAAGCCTAATTTACTATCTATGAATCCAGTCAATATACTGTGGTCACCTATATGTATCTGCCACATCCCAAGATACTGTATAGATGCATTTCTCTGGATATGCCTGTCTTTAAAAAGTAGGTGAGACAAATAGTGTTTAAAGTCTTTTAAAATCTTGAGAGGTGGTTGATCTAGAAAATTCAGAATAAGCAATCTAGTTGCAAGAGAAACATTTGGAATGATCTTAAATATGGTTATCAGGGACGGGTAGAAAAATATTCAGGTTTACTCAGTCAAAATTGTGCCGGCTAGTTCTGGTCATTCTGCAGAAGAGAGTAGTATTGTTTTTGTTTTACCCCAGCAAGTATGATATGCATGTGTGATATGCAGGTTTTCACCTATTGCTTATGGTGAATAGGCCCAATGAGGCTTGGTTTGGGTCATTCCTGAAGGAATACAGTTACCATATTTTCTCTGTATAAGATGCTATTTTTTCTTTAAAATATTTACTTGAAAATGGAGGGGCGTCTTTAACACAGGAAGCAGAGGAGAAGGCCACACATGCTGCATGAGCCTCTATCTTATATGCAGCTTTATCATTCCTCTCTATTGTAGTTGTTTCCTGTATCACGTTTCAGCATGTTATTCAGCATGTTCTGACCATTATGGAGAACCAGTTATGGAGTGGAAATTTTGAGTAGTTCGGAGAACCGATAAATACCACCTCTGACTGGCCCCGCCCCCATCTATTCTCTGCCTCCTGAGTCCCAGCTGATCGGGAGGAAATGGGGATTTTGCAGTAACCTTTCCCTACCATGCCCACTAAGCCACGCCCACCAAGCCACGCCCACAGAACTGTTAGTATTTTTTTTTAATCCTACCACTGATCGCATTTGTTCTGTACTGAGAACAGTGGGTGATTACTGAAGTAACTGAGGCAGAGACAGGAATAAAGGCTAACAAGTTTATTCCTTAACAATAACAAGCTAACAGTGGAAACCGGCTCCGAGACAGGCACAGTGCAGCTTCTCATCTGACAGGTCCCTTTTATACTCGGCGCTGTCAGATGGTAAGCCAATCAGCTCTTGGCTGTCTCCCGCAAATACACAACATGGTGAGCATGCTCAGAATGTGACAACATTGCCAGTTTAGGTTTCACTTCTATTGTTCCTGTGATGCATTTCCTGTTCTTGTTGTATTACTCACTCTAACAAGATGGCTTCTGCACAGTGATGGCTGGTAGTGTGCTTGCTACAAGAAGCTACATGAAACATGTGGGAATCTTATATACGGGGACGTCTTATAGGCAGAAAAATACAGTACAACATTGCAAACATTACCCCCCCCCCATTTTGATTCTTTAGGCAAAGTTCATATCATGCTCTAAACTAAGCTTAAATTGATTTTAGTAGTTTGTGATCCAGTACTTATTGGAAATCAGTCTTGACATGTGGTGGGAACCGTGTTGTTGCATTGCAATTTTTTTAATATTTGGGCAAGAATGTAATATGAATGTACTACTTGTCTTTATTAAACTTGGTTTATTGTATGATTGTTTGTGAATCTGGTCTTTGTTATTTGCTGCTTTTTGTGATGGGGATCCAGCCTAGCTAGCTGGGGAATTCTGGGAGTTGAAGTCCACAGATTTTAAAGTTGTTAAGATTGAGAAACATTGATATAAATTGATGCCTTGAGCTGCTGGGAACAAATTTTCTTCATCTCTGCAAGGTTTCTGAATAACCCTGCATAGAATTGCACCATCGAGCTAGGAAGGTATTTTATAGTGAAATTCAGAACAGGTTTATTCAGAAATAAATCCCACTGCATGTAGTTGATTCATTCCTAATAAGTGGGTATAGGATTGCGGCACAGTAGGATAATTCTTTATATGAATAGTAAATCCCATTCAGTTCAGTGGAGTTTAGTTCAGGAACAAAAAAAATTGAACAAAGCACACCAGACACAATGTCTAAAGCATATTAGACTCTCAACAGGGTCTTAATATTCTGCTATCCTTCCTTGCTCTTTTCAGATCAGATACATTAATCACACACACACACACACACACTCCTTTCCTGACACCCCTGCCAAAAAAAAGCCAGCAACCAGGAAATTACCAGTATTGAGTTCAATTATTTTTACTATCTATCTATCTATCTATCTATCTATCTATCTATCTATCTATCTATCTATCTATCATCTATCTATCTATCTATCTATCTATCTATCATCTAATTTTTAAAATACAATAAGTGGAAATAAAACTTTCAGTCTTGGAAGATATGAGATGGAGAGTGGTAAGCTAAATATATTAATATGAATCAAGTGGAAGCCATAAAGCTACAAAAAGTGACAGAATGGCAACTAGCTAATTGTATCTGGGTCAGTTCATCCATTGTATCATGTCGGTATGTCATTTATTTTATTTCAGATTCACTGCAGGGAGAAAATTGCCTCGTTACTTTCAAACAGTAATTCTGTCAGTTATCTGTTACCAATTATTTTCCTTAGTCTTATAAAGGTGATAAATTGTAACTGGTCTGTGAGAATTGCATATTTACCCCTCAATCTTGTTATTGGATTTTCAAGGTTGGAGAAAGATGAAGAGATCCTGTTTATATTTGCAAATGCTGTCTTGTCCATTTCACATTATTTTGGGTAATGCTAAGGAGATTTGCAATGTAGCAGCTTTAGATGTGACTGCTACTGTGTTTCCCCGAAAATAAGATAGGGTCTCATTTTCTCCTCCCCCCCCCCCAATAAGCACTTGGGTCTTATTTTGGGGGGCGGTCTTAGTATTTTTGAGATTCAGGGGGCAGCAAATGTGGTCATCTCATGGCTACTGCTGTGCCGCAATATATTCAGCAGAGGGCTTATTTTAGCACATGCACTCAAAAGCCCGATTGGACATATTATCCGGGGAGGTCTTATTTTCAGGGAAACGGTATATGTGACTACAGTGCCCTTGAGAAGAGGAGCTGATTGGTGCAGCAGTTATAGATTTTTCTTTAGAGAGTATCAGAGGGACATATCCTGAACTGGCCTTCACCTTCAAGAAGAAGAATAGAACAAAGCAGACCGCACAGCAACCTTTTTGAAATTCTCTTTCTTGAGGTTGACATCATGTTCTAAGGACCAGCTACAATTTTTCCCTCTTTTCCTTTCTCGGTGGAATTGCAGTGTCCTAAGAGCGAACCCTGGTGCCTCAGTGGTTAAGTGCAGCACTGCAGGCAAACTCTGCCCACAGCTTGGAGTTTGATCCTGATGAAGTTCAAGGCTGACTCAGCCTTCCATCCTTTCAAGGTTAGTAAAATGAGGACCCAGATTGTTGGAAGCAATAGGCAAACAATACTTCTTCATTTTAAACCAACCCAGAGAGTGCTGTGAAGTACTATGGAGTGTCGACATATAAGCCTAAATGCTACTGTTATTGCTAAGTCAGTACATATACCATAATCCTCCCTAAACAAAACCAATCTGCTCTCATTCTCTCTCTTGAGGTTGACTCAGCCTTCCATCCTTCCGAGGTCGGTGAAATGAGGACCCAGATTGTTGGGGGAAATAGGCTGAATCTGTAAACGGCTTAGAGGAGGCTGTAAAGCACTGTGAAGCAGTATATAAGACCAAGTGCTGAGTGCTATTGCTCTTCCCTCCACTACAAAGGAGCAAAAGTTTGTTACAGTGCTTCAATGGTGGGTTTCAAATTTTTTTAGAACCTCTTCTGTAGGTGTGGCTGCTTTGTGGAAGTGGCTTGCTGGCCATGTGACTGGGTGGGAGTGGCTTGCCAGCCATGTGACCGGGTGGGAGTGACTTGGCACTTAGCAACCAAAACGTTGGCTCAGAAACTCTGGCATTTGAAGCATGCAAGTCTTAAAGGTGTCAAGTTACAAGACCCTTGCACCCCTAACCCTTTAGAAAAAAACCCCCAGGGGTGTTCAAACTTGACAGATTTAAGACTTTAAGACTCCCAGAATTCCTCCTCTCGCTCTTCATGTTGATGATGTGCGGATGGGCGGGGGGAGGCAGCTGGAACCGGTTTTAAACGGCACTGTAGATTTATGGAACCTCTTCTATAGAAGAGGTTAAAACTGGCAGGAACCCACCCGTGCAGTGCTTACTCTATCTATCCCTTCCCATAGTTAATGGCTGAAAGTGCTTTTGGAAGATAATAAAAGCTCAATTACTCTGAGATGTAAAACACAAAATGTTCTTTAAGACGAAGAGATCTGATAAAAATTAACAACTGGTTCTGATGAACTGAATGGGATAAATCAGTGTTTCTCAACCATGCCTGCTTAAACATTCGTGGACTTCAACCCCCAAGAATTCCCCAGCCGTTGTCTTAAAGTTGCTGAAAAACACTGGGATAAATAATTCCCATGAGGCAGCACCATGAAGGGTTGTACTTTGCTGTGCTGTGCCATGTTCCAGTTTCTGCAGTCTGCAATTGCAACTTTGTCAGAACACTGGGATAATCCTAGAGCCGTGATGGTGAACCTATGGCAGAAGTGCTACAGGTGGCATGCAGAACCCTCTCTGCGGGCACACCAGCCTTCGCCTCACCCCAGCCCCACTGCACATGCGTGCATGTCTCCTAACAGCCAGCTGGACTTTGGGTTGCTGATGCGCTGCGCAGGGGGGGCGCATGTGTCTGTGGGTGCTTGCATTGTATTTTGGAGCCTTGCGCACTACCCCTGCGCCCTGTGTTGGCTTCTAGGTTGGTGCAGGAGGCCTTCCAGGCCCAAAACGGGGCACGGGGAAGTGGTTGTGTGCGTGCGCGGGGTGTTTTTGCACACACATTGCACTATGGGTGTGGGTGCCTGTATGCACTATCATGCGCACGGATGCGTGCTTTTGGCACACAACGACAAAAAGGTTAGCCATCACTGTCCTAGAGGAAGCTATTCATGATTAAGGAGTGTATAAAGCTATATATTCTGTGAACTGACTTCAGAAAGCCACATATGGAGACCTTTCAGAATTAAGGTTGAAGTTTCCAAATAAGAAGACATGATGATCATGACGACGACAATGATAATGATAGACAGGGTAGATTTGATTTAAATCAAGCTGATTTATATCACGGTTTAAATCACAATTTAAACCACTAGTAAAAAGGCTGGATTTAAATCAACTCGATTTAAATCATAATTTTTAAAGAGCAACTGTCATCTCTGTCCCTCAGTGGTTCCTCCTTTGACCCGGTGTTGACTCATGACAGTCCCATTTGCTTTAATGGGATGGCTGGTGATGGGTCAATGCACAACAAGATGAGGGACATGGTGGGCAGCAGGTGAATGGATAACCACTAACAGGGGCTGCCATGATGGATCTGAAATGACTGGTGCTCTTTAAATGTAAGGACACATTCTTGCTGCTACTTAGAATCTTTAATATTATTATTTGCAAACAAAACAAAGCTTTCCTATTTAGCTTGCAGAGCTTCAATTCATTGAATGGGTTTACCAAAAATGTAAATATTGCAGAATATACAGCCTCATGCTACATAACTAAGCTCCATTTCAAGCGGAATAAACTAAATTATTAATGTATCTTATATAGAAAACTATCTTTAGATAGATTTTTACTCCCAAAGCATTTTATTAAAATAAATTTGATAAAACAAAAAATAAATCTGATTTAAATTTTTAAAAATCTATTTTTTTATTTTTTTGAAAAGATCATTGATTTTTATCAACCCTGATGATAGACTAAATATTCTTCCTCACCTCTTTCATATGTGACTCTTCTCCTTAAAAATAAACAAATATGCAAAAAATACAGGAAAAGGTGGTAGGTTTTCAGATGAGCCTTGTTATGTTGCCGTGATTATCAGTTTCTTGCAGAGCTCAGCATCTCTGCTTTCTTCTGTTTCTCAGTGCAAATTATTGTGCCCCAATGAGTTATTCAAATGATAGCAATTCATAACAAAAATTCTTAAATAACCATGCTCTCTGAGAGCCTATTAGAAAGTTGTATTGCTTTGAAATAATTTGCCATTTGTGAAGCTCTTGTTTTTATTTTGTTAGCATGTAAGAATGGGAAGTGTGTGCAGAGATGCATTATTAATAAAAGGCAGTATGTCAACTTAAAATAGTGCATATGTATTGTATAAAGTTAGACAATATATGTGCCTATGTGTGCGAAGTAATGATTTTTGGGACTATTCTGGTTGGCTTCTTTTCCTGAGGGTCAAAACAGTTTATAGATACTGTTTCAGACTGTTTAGTGCATTTAGCTATACTATTATGGATTAAATATATGTTTTATCAGAGCTCAAGCACTGCATGAAAACATTTGTTTGACATATTATCTATCTCACGCTTTACTCCCATTTACTTTTCTGCTTTCCAAAAACATCTATATCTTTTCTCCCCCATTCTGCCTAATTTTATCTCCAATGGCTTGCATTCATGACACTAGAGCATTGCTAGACATTTCAAAGATTGGAAAAATGTGTGTGTAGACACATCTAGTTGAATTTTCAGCTGGGGAAAATGACTTTTCCATCAGGGCTTCCAAAGGTGTTTTTTTTTTTTTTCAAAATTGTCTCCATCACGCCTATCGCTATGTTATTTTTATTTCTTTGTTTGCTGTATAAACAGGACTGCAGAAGTGATTGAATTTAAGCCCCTGGAAAGCCAAGTTGCACCTCTGCTATGCAACATTTGATTTGTGTGTGCTGTAAGTTGCAGATTTAAAATGTGTCATTCTTTTTCAACACACTTCCCTGCCAATGACACTAATTAGGTTTTTGCTGAATGGCACACACCATGTTATTTTAATAGTTCTGTATGAATCATACTGTTGTGGAGCTCTTAATGCCTTTTACCAACTTCTTATTCATGGGATCTGCTATTTTTGAACACATATTACAATCAGTGGGTTTATTTTTCTTAAGGAATTCATTTCCTTTCCAGTCCCACACTTAACAAAGGCAGCATTATCAGATTAGAGTGGAAAGAGACGAGGGTATGCTAGACTCTTCTATACAAAACCAGAAAAGTCTTCGTGTCTGCCAAGTTCTGTGTGCATTAATAATATTTATATGAGCATCACTAGAATCATTCCTGAGAGGATTGTATTAGTACAGCATGGTTTCTCATTTTATCTTGCAATATTTTCTTTAAAATTATATCAAAATCCCAGTGCAGGTTGAAGTTGGGTATTATTGCAAAGTAGCAATCTCTTTGTAATTCTGCTGTCTGAATATGAACAAGTAGAAAGAGACTGTTGATACCTTAGACATTGGCTTGCGTCTTTGCAGAATGCAGATGTAAACAAAATTATACTAAAAACCAATGTATCCATCAAGTTTATTAAATTAACTCCTGTTTTAAAAGTATTCTTTGACTCTACTAGTAAGTTCAATATTTGTGCAAAAGAGGTACAACCGTTAGTTACAGCAATTCCCCTCTCCCCAAGGGAATATTAGATAATAATTTGCATTTGTGTGGGGCTAAACTTTTCTTAAGCCAGCACAAGTTGCCCAATGAATCTTATCCAATAGTTTGCAGAAAAGACGGAGGAGGATAACTGCCTCATTGATACTATTAGTTAATTAATGTTAGGTTGCTGGATTTCTTTTCTTTTTTCTTTTTCTATTTTGTTTTAGCCGCCCAGAGTCCCTAGGGAGTGGGCAGCATACAAATGCCAATAAACCTTGAAACCTTTATTTTATTCAGAAAGTTAAAATACAAATTCCAATAAATAAATAAATAGACAAAACATTTTAAAATGTGCATTAAAAAGGACAAAAGTCTATAGACTTAGTACTATTTAGTACTATTTAGCTGTATATACCGGTAGCTGTCCATACCACACAAAAACCCAACTCTGGGGCAGCTTACAAACAGAACAACAATTAAAAACATAATTATCACAACATAAAAAACATGAAATATATATAACAACAAATATAAAAACAAAAAATGCATAAAAGAACCCCAATATAGTGTGAGGACAACTATCATTCCGCCTGATTCATCTTCTTTGCAGGGGATCTCCGGAGTTTAAGGATTTCTTGAATAGATGGGGCTAACCTTACCTCAGTGTGATAATGGCCAGTGTACAGGGTGGGGTTTACAGCAGAAAAGGTGTGTCTCCTGAGCCCCTCCTTAGCAGATAAGATCTGGAGCAGACTTTTTCTACTGGATCTGATGGGATGGGTAGATGTAAGTGGGAAAACACAGTCCCTCAAATGACCTGATTCAATTTAATGTAGGGCTTTAAAGAGAAAAAAACAACCAGCACCTTGAATTGGACAATTGAATTGAGAGCTGAAGAAGCTTCTTGGACCAGAAGCGAAACATATTCAAAGAAAAACCAGAAAGTCCAGTAGCCTCTTGGGGGGGGGGGGGGGAAGCACCATTGGGACAACACCTTGAATTGCACCCAAAAACAGACTTCCAACCAATGTAGCTTACTGAACATATTCATAACATGTGCCATTCTAGAGGCACACATAACTGTCTGTACTTTCACATTCTGTGCCAGTTGAAGGTTCTGGATGCTCCTCGCGAGCAGCTCTATCTAGAGAGGTGGGTTACAGGTGATGAGGGCAAGAGTATCAGTGAGTTAGAGCCACCTGGACCAAGAAGGGGAGCAACATGAGGAGGGGGAGGGTGTCATGGTTATAGTATATTTGTAGCCTCTATTACCCATTGCCATTTTAACCGTTATAAGTCTAGACTGAAATCTAGACTGAAATTGGTATATGAGAGCTACCGTATTTTTCGGAGTATAAGAAGCACCGGTGTATAAGACATACCAAGATTTTGAAGAGGTAAGTAAGAAAAAAAGTTTTTTTCCTCTCCGACCCCCAGGAGCACCCTGTAGGCTTCAGCAGGGCTGGGGAAAGGCAAAAATGCTCCTGTTTTTCTGAAAAAAAATGGACAGAAAATGGGCCATTTTTCACAAAAATGGGGGAATTTTTGCCTTCTCCCAACCCTGTTGAAGCCTGCAGAGTGCTTCTAGAGGCTGGGGGAAGGCAAAAATGCCTCATTTCTTTGCAACAATGGATAAAAAATGGGCCATTTTTCGCAAACACAGAGGCCTTCCCCCAGCCCCCAGCAGTACTCTGCAGGCTTCAGCAGGGCTGGGGGAAGGCAAAAACATGTCCATTTTTGCAAAAAATTGCCTTTTTTTTTTTTTTTTTTGCCAAAATGGGATGTGAGGGTAGGGCTTTGGGAGGCAAAAAAATGGCTGTATTCGGTGTATAAGACGAACCAACATTTCCACGCTCTTTTAGGGGGGGGGAAAGGTGCGTCTTATACTCCGAAAATTATGATAGCTATTAATTATATTGTATCATTTTACATTCAATAGACCTCTCCAATAGGACCAAAGTTTTAAAATATTGCACTTAAACCAGGAAAGCTGAGATAGATTTTGAAGTCTCTTTTCTCTGATATAAAATCATTTAAGGCCACTTTATGTAATCTCTGAAGTGTTTGATTGGAGCTCAAAAAATATTTCCAGGGCTTGTTAAGAGGAGATCTAGAGTGCTTGAGGTTGCTTTCCAATGCAAACACAGAGCTGGCCCTCTGACCTCTAAGGTGCTACCAAAGATCTCTTCATAACAGTCTCTACCACAAGGAACTAGCAAAATCCTTTTGGTCATATTTGGTAGTAAGTGCAGTTGTAAGAAACTGATGACTGGGAAGGGTCAGAATTAAGCAGAAAGGATAAAGGCTGATATTTTTCAACATTTAACAATACAACATGTCAGGTTAGTCCTATTATTATGCAAAGTGAGACTGTTATCTCAGGCAGCAGATGTTAAGACACAAGAAATGGTCAGAATTATGTGTGTGATACAAAAAGTTGCTCTGTGCTGCTAAGCTTGACTGCTGTCCTTCAGTGTTGTGAAAACATTCTCAAAAGAACATTTAACTGCAGGTCTGTTTACCTTTTGCATAGAAAATAGTGAGTCTTTTGCCAAATAGCAACATGTCTTCTGCCAACCCTGGACAAGTCTACATTTAATTTCTTCAAGGTAGTGCTTTAGTAACTGCATGGGTAGATCAGTTGGGAGCTTCTTCCTTTGTTGGAAGCCAATCTTAAGGCTGGCAGAGACCATAATGAGATTCTCAATAGCAAGAAGTGTTTGTGTTAAAGAACTATCTCTGGGGTTTTGTTTGTGCAGGAATAAGTAATTTGTGGAATTTATTCAAGGGTGATAGTTTCCCATGGTTTTCTTATTTACACCAATTCAGGAATATTCTGCAAATAAAAAAAATTCAGATGTACCTCACTAAATTCCAGAAAGCTCAGTAGAGAATCCCAAAAATGCTTTCTCAAAAGGCAACTGGACTTTCTTTGTTTTTCCTTGAAGATGTTTCATTTTTCATCCAAGAAGCTTCTGAAGAAGTTTGTTGAATGAGAAGCGAAACGTCTTCAAGGAAAAAATAAAGAAAGTTGCCTCTTGAAAAAACACCTTCGGGACAACCTAGATGACCGAGAATCTCCATAGATGCTGCTAGAGAAATTTTATTGGTGGTTTCATTCATTTATTACAGGGCAAATTATAAATACATGTATTGTATTGAAGATTTATATATAAGATTTTTCTTCCTGCTTGTTCTAAATTATGGGTGGATATTGAGTGTCAAACAAATAGACCAAAAAAAGTCTGTCTTCCCCTTCCCTTCCCTCCTTCCTTCCTTCCTTCCTTCTTTCCTTCCTCACAAACATGCTCACATACATACATACATACATACATACATACGTACGTACGTACATACATATCATTTGCTCAAAAGTTTGCTTTTATTATAATAATACGACCCTCCAAAACTCTGAGGGTTTTTTGTGTTACATGTATTAATAAATAAATTGTGGCTTCCTCCTGAACATATTGTTTACAGCTCATAAAAGGTTATTTTAAAACTGTCACATGAGAACAATGTTTCATGGATCTTTGTAGGGTTTTTTAATCTGATTGGTCATTAAATTTAATGGGCAAATCAGGTTATCAAATGTCTTGGGTGTTTTTGAAAATAGCCATCAATTATATCTACCTATTATAGTGCATTTCTACGTGAACAGTTAGCTTAGTTGCCATATTTATGTAATTTAATAATTCATGGGCAACAATGTACCGAGGTCTTTGCAATACCAAATATGTACAAAAGGAGAAGACATATTTGTTACACAAATTCTTGTTTAGACTTGTGAAATACATCTCATGTCTTTATCAGAATAATTTGTTACATAACCAATAGGGTTATATATTTTTGTTGCAGCTTTATTTACTCTAATCCTTTCCTCAAAATGTTACCTAGTGTGGTGTATACTTGTGTGTGTATTTTGCTTTGTTTAAGAATCCCCTTCCACATTTTTTTCCCACAAAGGTTTGCAACCTTCAGTTTCATTTGAGATCCTTTAAACAAATTATACACATTTACAGAATTGACATTTGCTTAATTTATGTCATGGTATTTTCAGAATGCAGGGTGCTTTTAGAATTGTTAATGGTGGCAAAGAAAAAAAACCCATTGCTTAGCTTAACATATTTTGTTAGATTTAAACAATTTAAGTAACTTATTAGATTGGTGATAGAGAAAAGAGAATGTTGAAAGCAGAATCTCAGCATATTAGACATGGTCTGAAGCTTTCTGAAACATCCTTTCCAAGGTTAAGTAGCTCTGGGTTTGATCAGTGATCCTTACTTAGGAAGGAGGAACTGTGAAAGTTTTGTTCCTTGCTTCTGTATGAATTTTCAATATGTATGAATTGATACAGGTAGCCCTTGACTTACAACCACAATTGAGCCCAAAATTTCCATTGTTAAGCAAGACAATTGTTAAGTTTTACAAGCTTTCTTGCCACAGTTCTTAAGTGAATCACTGCAGTTGTTAAGTTAGTAACATGGCTGTTAAGTAAATCTGGCTTCCCCATTGACTTTGCTTATCACAAGGTCACAAAACTTGATCACATGACTGTGGGACACTGCAATTGTCATAAATACATGCCTGTTGCCGAGCTTCTGAACTTTGATGACCATAGGGGTGCTACAGTGGTCGTAACTGTGAAAAACAATCATAACTCACTTTTTTTCAGTGTGATTGTAACTTTAAATAGCACTAGCAATAGCACTTAGATTTGTATACTGCTTAACAGGGCTTTACAGCCTTCTCTAAGCAGTTTATAGAGTCAGTATATTGCCCCCAACAATCTGGGTTCTCATTTTACCCACTTCGGAAGGAAGACTTGAGTCAACCATGAGCCTGGTGAGATTCAATCTGCCAAATTACAGGCAGCCGGCGATCAGCAGAAGTAGCCTGCAATACTGTATTCTAAGCACTGCACCACCATGATTCTTGGTCACTAAATAAATGGTCACTAAATGAATGTAAGTCAAGGACTAAAGTAAAGGTAAAGGTTCCCCTTGCATATATATGCTAGTTGTTTCCCGACTCTAGGGGGCAGTGCTCATCTCAGTTTCTAAGCTGAAGAGCCAGCACTGTCTGAAGATATCTCCATGGTCATGTGGCCGGCATGACTAAATGTCGAAGGTGCACGGAATGCTGTTACCTTCCCACCAAAGGTGGTCCCTATTTCTCTACTTGCATTTTTACATGCTTTCAAACTGCTAGGTTGGCAGAAGCTGGGACAAGTAATGGGAGCTCACGCTGTTACACGGCACTAGGGATTCGAACCGCCAAACTGCCGACCTTTCTGATCGACAAGCTCAGCGTCTTAGCCACGGAGCCACCATGTCCTTTTTAAGTCAAGGACTACATGTACAAAATATTGGCTATTCTAAGCTCAATCAAGTGCCCATTTTGGAGAGTGGATTTTACAGTCTCTCAATTTTTATTGTTGCTAAAGCGAAGTTGCCAGAAGCACCAATAAAAAAAAACAACTTGATTGTCAGGGGCAACAGTTTATTCCTGTGACATGACCTATTTCCAGCTGCTGCTTCTGCCATGCAGCACTCTATTGGAAGGATTTGTTAATGTACTTCATTTGGTAATGTGCAGAGTACAACATGAATGTTGCCTTTGAGAATAAGATAGTTATTTGTGCAACAGTGCCATTTTCTTAGAGCCTTTTTCTTCCCTTCCTTTATGATTAGTCCTATTTAACAAATTATCCGGCCATTGTGATTTTTAAATACTCTAAGGGAGGAATCTATGTCCAAACGTTCTGCTTAAAACTCTACAATATTATTACCTTCATGGTAAAATGAATTAATGATCTTAATGATACAACTTTCTTTTGCAACGTCCAAAATAAAAGAGTTTGTAATTGTTCTTATCTGTGTTTGCTGCTTTCATCTTCTATTATGATTACTGGCAATTAAGAAGGCTATGCCCACACATTATTGAAAATTAGTCACACCATATTTGGGAAGTAGGTAAATAAAATAAAATAATTGAAGTATTCATATTGTTTCCCAAAATATTTCCCCCCCAAATGCCACATTTGATAATGGGATGTCTTTAATGCTGTATGGAAACTAGTGAAGTAGATAACTATGACTCTTGTGTCACATATTTTGGGAATGGGGAGAAAATGAGGGAATATGATTAGTTGCATATCTCATTGAATGTACAGAAAATAATGTCTGAAATTGCATCAAAGTGATTTCTTTGAAGCAAAAACTCTATTTCATTTTCAGCTGTGGTTGAACATGGCTCCTGTGAACTAGCTTCATCTGTATATCAAAAATGTCTTCAAACAGGTTAATAGCCTTCTTTTCCTTTTCATGTTATAATGGGTTGTGGTATCTGAATCTTTCTGTCCTAGTAAAAATAGTCTACTCTTCCTTGTCTGTATTTTGGGTGTTTATGGAATGCTCAAAAAGTGGGGCAAACTTGGAGAAAAGCAGAATATCTTGAAAGAATACTTCTCAGGAATTCTAGCCAGAACAAATTACAGTACTACTCCTATTCACCATGTGGACTACGGCATCCTTGATCATACTCTGATTGGCAAAGCAGATTTCAACAAGACTTTATAGATTTAATGAAAAGAGGATTAGATGTGCTATGATAGCAGTGTTCTGATATCTCAGGGGCTGCCACAAAGAATAGTGGGTCAACCTACTCTCCAAAGCACCTGAAGACAGGACAAGAACCAATGGATGGAAAATAATGGAGAGAAGCAACCTAGAACTAAAGAGAAATTTCCTGAGAGTTAGAACAATTAATCAATGGAACAACTTGCCTCCAGAAGTTGTGGATATTTGTTCCAACATTGGAAGTTTTAAAGAAGAGATTGTACAACCATTTATATGAAATGTTATAGGGTTGGATGTGAGGGCAATCTGGCTGCAACATCTGTCACCCCATTGATCGCCAGGGTTGATTGGCTGATCTGGCTGGCTAGGCAGGTGTCCCCTTCCTCCCTCACTGCTCCATGTGTGTCCCTCCCGAAGCTGCGTGCTCGGTGGAAGAGGATGACCATCCCAGATAGAAGAAGTGTACTGATTTTTGGTCAAGGGTGTACGATAGCTGCGCTCCCCTGCTAGAACCTCCAAAGAAGCTGAAGGTATAGGGTTTCCTGCCTGAGCAAGGATTTGGATTAAGAAGATCTCCAAGGTCCCTTCCAGCCCTGTTATTCTGTTAAGGCAAACATTTTGAATGCTTGACATTATTAGATATTCTGGTTCAGTAGGATGAAACTGTAGTTTATCCTGTTAACCAATTCCCGCCCCCAAACAGCAAAATATAGTTATGTTTTTAATGCATCCCTTTGAGGTGTTCTGTTATATAATTAATAATAATAATAATAATAATAATAAATAAAATGCTTAGAAACAACTGGCATTAGCAAAAATATTACATCCTTTACTGAAAAGGCGATGAAACAATGGAGAACTGAGTTGGCAGTAGGGAATGAGATCTACGGAATGGTTAATATCAAGCGAGGAATTTTCCAGGGTGATTCACTTTCACCTCTTCTCTTCATCATCGCAATGATCCCACTATCAGTAATCTTTAAAAAAAATGAAATTAGGCTACCAAACAGCCAAAGAAGCTGAAAAAATTTCGCATTTATTATATATGGAAGATTTGAAACTCTATGGAAAGTCAGAAATAGAAATCCAATCATTGACAAACACAGTCCGAGTATTCAGCACCGATATTTCAATGCAGTTTGGCATGGAAAAATGCGCCACTGTATCCATAAAAAGGGGCAAAATCACTGCATGTGAGGGAATTGAAATGCCTAATGGCCAATTAATTAAATGCAATGAAAATGAAGCCTACAAATACTTAGGCATTCTGCAGTTGGATAACATGAAGCATGGAGAAGTAAAAACTATTGTCAGGCGAGAGTACACCAACAGAGTTAGGAAAATTTTGAAATCTAAATTGAATGGTGGAAATACAATCAAGGCCATAAATATCTGGGCAATACCAGTTATAAGACACACAGCTGGTATAGTTAACTGGACACAAGCTGATTTGGACATTTTGGACCGAAAAACCAGGAAACTAATGACAATGCACTACAGTTTACATCCACGTGGTGATACTGATAGAATATACCTGCCCCGAAAATCGGGTGGCAGAGGATTATTACAAGTGAAGCAAACAGTTGAAGAAGAAAAACATGCACTGGCTGATTATTTAAAAGAAAGTCAAGAACATCTATTAATCGAAGTAAAGAACAAAAATCTACTGAAAGCTCAACAGACGAAACAAGAATACAGAAAAGATGTGATAAAATCAAGAATGGAGAGTTGGCAGAACAAAGCACTGCATGGCCAATTTCTGGAAAAAATAAAAGATAAAGTAGACAGTGAACAAACTTGGTTATGGTTAACAACAGGTACATTAAAGAAAGAAACAGAGTCACTAATCCCGGCTGCGCAAGAACAAGCTATCCGCACAAATGCCATTAAGGCCAAAATCAAAAAATCCTCTGATGATGCCAAATGCAGACTTTGCAAAGAAGCTGATGAAACTGTTGATCACATACTCAGCTGCTGTAAAAAAATCGCGCAGACTGATTATAAATTGCGGCACAATTCAGTAGCACAAATGATCCATTGGAATTTGTGCAAAAATTATAATATTAAAACAGCAACAAACTGGTGGGAACATCAGCCTGAAAAAGTCACCGAAAATCAGATGGTCAAGATCTTGTGGGATTTCCGTATACAAACCGACAAAATACTGGCACATAATACACCAGGCATCACACTGGTTGAGAAAAATAAGGTCACAATCATAGACATCGCAATACCAGGTCATAGCAGGGTCGCCGAGAAGGAACATGAAAAAATCGCAAGATACCAGGACTTAAAAATTGAAATTCAACGACTATGGCACAAACCAGCAGTGGTAATTCCAGTGGTAATTGGCACACTGGGTGCTATTCCAAAAGCACTGGAATTACATTTAAAACAGTTAAAAATTGACAAAATCACCATCAGTCAAATGCAAAAAGCCGCACTGCTTGGATCTGCACGCATATTACGAAAATACGTTACGACGTCCTAGGCCCCTGGGTGGGGCCCGACTAGTAACCAATGCCAAATCCGGCGAAACAACTGGCCGCTGTGATACAATTGTACAACAACAACAACAACAACAACAATAATAATAATAATAATATAACAACAACAACAAAGCTATATAAGAAGGGTTTTTGTATTTTTAAAGTTAATCAGGCTACAGTGCATTAACCTGAAATCTAAATTCAATGTTTGCAAGTGACATAGATAGAAAGCAGAACATAGTCCTACTTCAAAAACATACAGTAGTCATTGTTATCAGGTAAGACTAAGTAGGCAAATAAAAAGGGAAAAAGTTTGGAGTCCACGCAGAAGTCAAGTTTTTGCAGAACTCTGGAAGGCACGGATGATAATTTTAATTAAGAAATCATATACATTCTCCCCTGCCTGAAATACACTGAGGGAAGTACAGTCTGAACAGTATGTGTCAGTGCCCTCAATCTTCTCCTCTAGAAGTAGCTGCTGGGTAGGACTGTGAGACATTTCTAGGCTGCCACTATTAATTTTCAACATTCATTTTGAAGGGAGAAAAAAAAACTAAGAAAGTAAACAATTAAGCTATATCATTCTGCCATGCCTTTAAGTTACCACAGTAAGTCTACAGTAGAAAGTCAAAAAGCAGACTAATTTTGAAGTGTTGGATCTCTAAAAATTTATGGCTTTCCTTAATTATTTTCTGAAAAAAATTATTGTAACAGGAGCTCTTTCATTATCCGAATAACAAGGAACTGGAGTTTACACTTACTTGTTTGTTGGGTAATGTCCCATTGCAATGTGAACAAAAAAAGCACACCACACTTTAATGATAATTACTGTGAAGCAGGGAAAGTGAAAGAGGTATGAAAAGAAATATCATTTCTTTAGAAATGTAAATTAGCAGAAATCTTTATATTTCCTGACACGTCTATTTTTTTCCTGTTGAGCCGTACCTTATTTTCTGTTACCAATACCACATTCTTATAGAACTTGTCTGTCAAGTTAATATTTGTGGTTAATTTACCAGCTGCTTTCAGGAGTTAATTATAAACTGGTATTGGTACTGTATTAGTCATACCATACTAAATGTGTATGGAATGGCAAATTTCATTTGGTTTAAGTTTTCAGCAAGGAAATCTAATGTGTATTTTCCACCCTAATAGGCTGGCTGGAACACAGGTATCTTTGGGGTTGTTTGCTTTTCCAAATTTTGAAGTACGTTTCTTACTCAAAAATGTAAACAAAATGTTTACGCTGCCCTGAAAATATATTATTTTCGGGGGAATTGCATACAGGGGTTATTGTAAGAAAACAAAATAAACTTGTGTCTTAAATATACAGACTGGGATTTAAAGGGGATGAAACAGATTTATAAATGAATGCATGTAATCTATCCATGGATTGGAGGTAGATATATTTTATTTATGTGGTCATTGAAATTCCAGTCTCAGTTTTGAAAAACTTTCCAGGAAGAGAAAAATCTCCAGTGACATAGCTGTTTTCCATTAATAACATTTCTGTATCATTAAGGATCTTTGATAAAGTTTATATTCTGGGGTTTCTAGGCCAGATGCATTCCCTCAACATTTTGGCTAGGACTCCAGAGTCCAGCAAAAATCAATGAAGTAGCCAGCTGTAAGCAAGGAGGCATCAGTATAAAAGAATACAAGGCAAGAAGTTTCTGTATACATAAGAGATATCCCTTTTCAGTGTATCAAAAGATGATTTTCATGGGCTGTCTTGAACAACTAATTTCAATCAGATTTCTGCATTATTCCATAATTAAATTGCAGAACTTCACTTTAGTGGCAGGCTGATGTTAGTTGTCAAAAGCTGATTGAACGAATACAGATTGGGCTCAGTAATTGTGTTTGTGCTTGTGTACACATTCATATGGAAGTCTCCCTTTCCTTAAAGCACCCATCTGAATCAGAAGCTAATCACTAATCTGAATAAATACTGCTGACATAATGGTTTGAATTAGGTCCTATGATCCCATCAATTTGTTGCTTTCTTGTGCTATAACATTGTATTACAAAGAGATGGATGAATGGATAGATAGATTTTTTTATTACAGCTATAAACCAATTCAGAAAAAAAAAAGAAAACAGAATGTGAGACAATAATGATAAAACTGGTGTTTTATAGCCACTATAAGAGAAATAAAATTATATTGATTCATTGGTGGGATTCAATTTTTTTTACTACCGGCTTTGTGGGCATGGGAGGGGAAGAATACTGCAAACTCCCCATTTCCTCTACACTCTCAAAATTTCCATTACCAGTTCTCCAGAACCTGTTAAAATTGGCTGAATACCACCTCTGCATTGATTGGCCAATAACAGCTGTAGATCTGTTGACTTGAAAATCTGAGTAGATGTATTATTGTGCTGGCTGGAGAATTCTGGGAGTTGAAGTCCTCCCCTCTTCAAGTGACCAAGGTTGAGAAACATTGTATAGAAAGTAGGGTTAATGTCCCAGGGCCAAAGTTGTTCGAATAGGCTACTCAAGTGGTCTCCAACCTTGGCAACTTTAAGACCTGTGGACTTCAACTCCCAGAGTTCCTCAGCCAGCAAAGCTGGCTGAGGAACTCTGAAAGTTGAAGTCCACAAGTCTTAAAGTTGCCAAGGTTGGAGACCACTGGATTACTCCATAATTTCTGCTGAGGAGCAGCTGTCAGAGGGCATTAAATCTTGACCGGGTTAGGATTTTTCTTAATTTCAGAATCATTGTTTGGCATAGAATCTAATTGGCTTGAAAAAAGTGATGACCCCGCCCCCCACAAAGAAGCCATTTTTAAATATGAAAATCAGGTCTGATTGGGCTTCCAAATCCTTGATACACTGTTTAAGGGCTTCCTGACATGTTCAGTCAGTGTCCTGACACATTTCTCCAACGTGCTATACTTAAAGATGAACTTAAATGGAATTTCAGTTTATGTTTATCTAATGAAAGGAGCAAATTTTGATCTTTGAATGGTGTCTGTACGTTTGTGCAGTGTCATTACTGACAAAATGTTGCTCTTGGTGACTGGTGTCCCTGCATTCACCAAAGCAGAACTGAAACAGTCTGTATTAATTTATATTACAGCATATGTACTACAAGATACTCTAGAAAAGCTGATGCCTGTTCCTTTTTTTTGTTGTTGTTGTGCTGACAGATAAACATCATGATTTCAAATCAGTATTACATCCATTGGCAGAGCAGAACTCATCTCCCACTTGGAAGGTTGAGAGTTCAATTCTAGGCGGCGGCAGATGTTTCTCTATCAGGGCGTAAAGAGAAAATATGTGCTGTGAACTCTGTGTAGGCGTCAGGAAGGGTATCTGGCCAGTAACTGCTCAGTTACATTCAGTAGCGCCAATTCCACCCCAAATAAAGGGATTAAAGGGTCATAAAAAGAAAAAAATCAAATGCATTGGCAAACACCATTGATTGTTGAAAATGTTCTTCTTATCATATGCATTGCCACAAATACATTTTGGTATTTTAAAAAAAATTACATTCCCAAAATTAAAATACGTTTGGCTCTAATAATATGCTGTTGCCTTTTGGCCATAAGGCATCTCTAGTAAAGAAATATATCTCCACATTGTCTCTCGATATCACAACATTGTCTGAGCATATTGCTCATAGAAAAATTGTCTGAGCATATTGCTCAAGATCCTTGGGGCCAGACTTAGACATGATGTTAGGCAGATGACTCACGGGTGATTTTTAAAGTTTCTTTTTGAACTTTTGGAGCTGCTTTAGTTTCCTAGCCCCACCTATCCTTGTCTGGGCGAGGAGATTTGGAACCTTGTAAGGGTAGATAGAGTGTTGAACATGCTGTGTGACCCAGGTGAAAATTGCCACTAGAACAACAGCAAAATTCCCTTGGAAAAATAGCAGTTGGGGAAACAGTCCTTAGATAAGGTAGCCGGTTTTAAAATATTGGGATGAAGTCTGATCATAGGCAGGGTGAGAATTTTATGGATGTTGCCTTACACTCTTCTACTCCTAACTGGCAGAATTGAAATGTTTTGATCTTTACAGGAACCTATAAATAACCTGCTTCTTTTCCTTATACAACTAAGTATAAATTGTTATTGTCTATGGGCAAATATTCAAACCAACTTGTTACATACTGACACACAGTATGGTAGTTTCCATCAAGGTCCTCTGATCCGGCGGGAAAATACTCAAAGGTGATTGGTTAAGACCAGTGGTGGGATTCAAATAATTTAACAACCGATTCTCTGCCCTAATGACCAGCTGGGTAGGTGGGGCTCAGTGGACATGTGACTGTGTGGGTGTGGCTAACTCAACATCACTCACATCAATGGACGCTTTGCCTTAGCTGCTACAATGTAATAAGAGTTAACCGAAGAGGCAGTTTCTGTAAGCAGGGCAATAAAGATTAGGCTAAAAACAACACCAAAATGTTTCCTTTCTGCCTTCCTTACAGGATTAGCCCTGTAAAGTGAGAAAAAACAAACTGATATTTCTTCCAACAACCGGTTCTCTGAATTGCTTAGAAAGTTAACAACCGGTTCTCCCGAATAGATGCGCGCTGGCTGCATCCCACCACTGGTTAAGACGTCTGACAGCTCCCTATAAAAGAGTCTTTGCTGGATTGTACATAGTTGTCATTTAATAAAGAGCTGTTGTTACTGAAGCCTGAGTCTGCCTCTTCCATTCACCCGATCTAACACAACTGTTCTACATACTTAGTTCCCTGTTGATGTACAATAACAAATCATTTAAAAATTTAAAAATAGTGAAATATTCGCTTCTTTGATTGTTTCCATAATTTTGCAGTGGATGGTTGGTTTTTGATAGATAAAAAATGGGATTTTAGTTTTACCTCAAATGAAGCTGCCGATATCAGATTTAATTTGCAGAAAGTTTCTCAGTGTGTGCTATCAAGACACAGTTTCTCATTAAGTGACATAGTCATCTTTTATCAGCATCATCTGACTAACATTCCTCACACACCCTTCTAGGAAGATATTTTTCTTTCACCAAGGGAGTTAACTCTTGGCAGTGCATTCCTAAGACAAGCAACAACCCCATAATAGGCAGAAGGAAACATTTTAGAAATAGGACCAAATTAGAAAATCAATTTTTCCCTTCTGTCAATTTAACACATTGATAATTTAGTGAACTTCAGATCATCCCCAAATCTTAACCAATCCGCACATAGCAACACAAGTTGAACATCTCTGCTCTAGATCTGAAAAGAGTGGTGGCTGGGCACTATTTAAGTTGACTGATGAAATAATACAGAAATTGGCCCCCAACCAATGCCATGAGCTGTATCGTCCTCAGTTGGTCGAAATGAAAGGGGGGGGGGAATGGCCAATTTCTGTGTAAAAACCAATCTTCTGCTCATTTGGAAACTAAGGAGAAGCAGTTTAATTGCAACAAGATGTCTGGACTTCAGCATGGAAGAGGGAGGAAAGTTAGGAGCAGGGAGAAAGAACATTCTGCCAGTGGAAATTGCTTGTATCCATGCTCAACTGTTGTCATTGCAGAACCATCTTTTCAGTGATCATTGTTGTAGTTCTGCAGAGATAATTAGCTTATGCAGAGCTTCCTTTCTGGTTGGCTGTGCTTAGTTATAAAAGTGTGTAGGTTTTTTTTTAAAAAAAGAGTAAAAGCACATATGACTTTCCAAACATATCCATCCAATTATAGCCAGAGAAATTGGATGGATGGTTTCTCAGAATTTGCTCAGGAAAGGAGAAATTTACCAGCAATTCCTCAAGAGCAGCTCTTCTTCTGGTAACTTCTTGCTAAAAGAACCCAGATAAATCAATTGCCTATTGAGATCTTCCTTTGGGATTTAATAAAAGCATGAAAGGTTGCAGATGAATGTAGAGAACATCCTTAGGTTAATGAGGGATATTCACATTAATCTCTTGGCTGCTTAGTAATTAAACAGATGCCATAATTCCACACTCTGCCAATGAGAATTTCTTAAAAAATGTCTTCTGCTTTGAAACAGGATTTCCTGAAAAAATATATATGGTTTTTTGGTCTGATACTACTACTTTTGATTTATAATTTCTTTCTCTCTTCCTTGCAAAGGCTGTCTGGTTCCAGTGATGTAAACCAAATATAACTCACCGATAATGGAGACTATTTGTAGCCCAGGGTTGAAATGAGAGGTCCTTCATGCTCTCTGACCTTGGTTGTTTTCTTGCAGATGTTTCGTTACACAAACTACTGTGTTTTCCTGAAAATAAGACATTGTCTTATTTTATTTGGACCCCCAAAATGAGCACTTTTGGCCTTATTTTCAGGGAGGTCTTATTATTTTTGAGGAGGCAGCGAGTGTGATCACCTCATGGCTGCTGCTGTGTTGCAATATTTTTGCGGAGTGCTTATTTTCAGGGGAGGGCTTATTTTAGTGCATGTGTTCAAAAGCCCGATTGGGCTTATTATCCAGGGAGGTCTTATTTTCGGAGAAACAGGGTAGGTAACATCATCAATGCTAGTGATGATCTGTTCCAGATGTTCCTGGAGGTTTGCCATGGCCTGCTGATATTTGTTTCATCTAAGGTATGCATCTGTGATCATGAGCCATGTCATTTTTCACCTGCCTTATTAGGTTATTTTCCATCCAGCTATGCAGTTTGTTGGAGGTTTGCATTTGACACTGGTAGGTAGGGCACGTTGGCATTCATGGAAGAAGAAAAGTTGTTCCTTGGTGAAAGTTTGCCTACAGGGAAATTTTTCTCTGTTCCCAGTGCTGATGATGTAACTTAGTTTAGGCAATGAAACCTCTGCAAGAAAACAACCTAGCTCAGAGAGCACTCAGGGTCCTTCAATGTAACTCAAATTTGAGAGCCCCCAAGTGGTTCCAGATAGTAGGCTTCAACAGGTTAGATATCATGCTGAATGGGAAAAAAAGCCAAATCTGAGGATTCTGCAGGACTTCTTTCTCCAACATTAAAATTCTTTCTACTCCTATTTCAGGGAATTGGAAGAAAATGTGATGGCCACCCAAGTTCTTCACAGAAGTGGAGAGCTAGTTAATGATGAGGATGAATCTAATTCGCCATTTCCTTTTAAAATGTTATATATCTTCTATATGTTACTGCATATGTAATGTATGTATGCTCACAGTACTCACACCACCATTAACCTTCTCCAATTTGGCACACCTGAGATGCATTGGCTGTTGTAAATGTATTTAACATATCTGGAAGATGCTAAGTTGGAGAAGACTTTTTTAGAACTACATTCAGACTGCAAAAATGTACAAGTTAATTACATTCATGTACAAATCTAAACCAGTGGCTTGACAGTGGTACTAAACCTTTAGAGAGTTCAAAGCATTTGAAGAAATAAACATTCTAAATGTCAGTGCAAGTAGGGGCTTACGATTATTCTCCGAAAGCACATCTTCCCAAAGCTTAATAATTAGTTTCAAAAATAATGAAAACTTTGTGTAAAGGAAGCACTAAATATCAGAGGCAGATCATCAGTTATTACAATATTTCTTCATGTACCATAGATAATATAGAATATTTGAATTGTCTAATTCAGAGATTTAGAGGATTCTAGAGGAAGAGTATTAGAATAAAATATTTTAAATGCCACACAAAATGAGCTGGTGATAAAATAGTGGAGTGGATTTGATTGCCATGTGCTCTTTTGAAGAGCTGAATGGTTGATTATACTGCAGATTTTGGTCTTCTGTTCATAAAAACATAATAACTTGCTTTTAATGAGTCAATTTATTGCTCTGTGCAGCCCAGTACCATCTACTTGAATTGGTTATCTTCTCAGTCAGAGATGCACATAAGGAAGAAAATTATGATACTCTCTCTCTCCCCCCCTCTCTCCCCCTCTCTCCCCCTCTCTGTCTCTGTCTCTCTCTCACATATTACAAAATGCTAAGGAACTTGTAAAGAATACCTATATCTTTCAAAAAATGACACTGAAAAGCATTAAATATATTTTATCTGAAATGAGATACTGCCACATTAATTTGGGGTGTGAAACAATGAGAAGTTAGCCTGAAGCTGGCACCATTTTCTGTAAGTGTTTTTTTTTTATTTCCTCGTTTATCACATTTATATCCCACCAGAAACATGAATAGACTGTGGCGCACAGCATACAATGGAACGATATATAATAATGAAAAACAGGAATATTAAAATTTACAGCCCAAACAGAATCTGGGATTGATCCAAAATACCTGCCAGAAAAGCACCATTTTAGCTGTTTCCAGAAGACAACTAAAATTGGATCAATTGAACTTCTAATCGGAAGCCATTCCAGAGATCTGGGTTAATTATAGAAAAAATAATGTTCATTGGTTTCAGCCCCCTCTCCATCCTAAGTGGGGCATAACCAACTGCTTTTCTTGGAATGATCAAAGTGCCAGGCTCACTCCAGAAGAGAGGCCCAATCCTGAAGGTTTTCTAGGTAGATTTGCTGTCCCAAATATCCCGCTAAACTTTTTTTTTTGCTTTTAGGAGGAAAGCAGTAGCTAAATTGAAAGAGACACCTGGTAAAACCAGGAGCTACTAATTCCTCTTTCTTTCATCTCAGAACAATAGAATAGAATATTGGAGATTTCCATCAAACATAAAATGAATGGAGCAACAAACAAACTGGAATTATTTGTTTTTGTGTCATGCAACAATCAAAGGTTTTAATTTAAATAAGTAGAGGGTGTCCTAATTTTTGAAAAAGATTTATTTGTAATATTGCATAATTAATCATCTGTTTAGATGAGGAATTTGACTTTGGGAGTGTAAATTGGAATCTATTAGCATCAAGTCAGGCAGCCTATAAATCAAATAATAAATAAAAGCAAAAGAGGGTGCAGTCGTAACAACAGACATTAAAATATTGCTTTTTTTCCCAAATGGTTAATATTTATTTTTTTATATTTCATACTTCTTAACCACCCATCTCCCTTGGAGCTATGAACTCAAGATCTGAGGTTGGAACTTTTTAGAAATGATTTGAAAATATGTGGAACTTGTTGGCTTTGTTTTTTCCCCCCAGTGAAAAGTAGGTTTTAAACATTGCAAATAAAGAAACTAGCTATGCTGGTTCATAGAACTACCATCTGGTGCATTTATTGGTCCTGTTGACTAGGTATGGATTAAAATCCAATACATTTGAATTATGTGAAATTGGGTAAGGCTGAATTACCATATTGCTGTTTTTCTAGTATTTTGTGCATGCCATGTTTTTAGTGTGATCATTAACTTAGGTACTAGCAAACTTTTGTATCTCTGTTATGCTGGTATCAAGTACATTTCAGCATTCAGAATATTTTATAATGCTTAATTTACAACAGTGGTTCCCAAAGTGGGCAGTACCCACCCCCTGGGGGCGGTGGGATGACTTAGGGGGGCGCTAAGAGGCAAGGGGGGCGGCAGGGGGTCACTAAGAGGCAAGAGAGGGCAGCAGGGGGGCGCTAAGAGGGCGAGGAAAAATCATGTATTATGTTGGCTGCAGAGGGCGTTGCCCCTAGGTTAGTAGCTTTCTCTTAGCTAATTCTCAGATGGAAAGGAGAAACTTGCCGAGCAGAAGATGGACTGTTTAAAGCCCATCGGTGAGGGCAGAAGAGCCGAGGTGGCGCAGTGGTTAGGGTGCAGTACTGCAGGCCACTTCAGCTGACTGTTATCTGCAGTTCAGTGGTTCTAATCTCACTGACTCAAGGTTGACTCAGCCTTCCATCCTTCCGAGGTGGGTGAAATGAGGACCCAGACTGTGGGGGCGATATGCTGACTCTGTAAACCGCTTAGAGAGGGCTGAAAGCCCTATAAAGCGGTATATAAGTCTAACTGCTATTGCTATTGCTAAGGATGAAATTACCCAAACAAACCTGGAAATAGCTGCAGGTTTCCCTTTAAGCAATGTCACCACCCTCCCCTCCAATCACCACCTTCCTCCCAGGAGAGGGGCGCACGCCGCTTCAATCGTTCGCCCCCCAACACCGCCAGCATCTTAACTGACTGGCTTGGCTTGTGAAAAGGTTTTTTTTTTAATGGTCAGTGGGTGGGGAGATCGTGCACGGTGTTGTTAGGGGGGAAAAAACCCTACCAATCGAATTCTAGTTGAGTTTGTGAGAGAGCTCTTTGCCACTGGTTTAAAAAATGTTCACATATTTTGTGCCATCCTTTTCCTTTGCATGGAGACCCTGCTGCGTAAAATAACTGGGGGGACGGGGTGATGAGCGGAAGTGCAGTTGCTCCCTTTTGGTGGTGTGGATTTTGGTTAGGGAGGTTTGGATTACCAGCAGGAGGGAGCTCGCATTGCAATCTTCCATTTCTAGCTTTGGAAATACGGGTATTGTTAAACTCACGGGAGCTTTCTTTGATATAGGTATAGTATACTATGTGTATATACTACTACAGTATAGGTCAGGAGTCCCCAAACATGGCAACTTTTAAGACTTGTGGACTTCAACTCCCACAATTCTCCAGCCAGCATAGCTGGGAGTTGAAGTCCATAGCTGTCTGGAGAATTCTTTGGGAAGAATGTTTGGGAAGTTTGGGAACCACTGGTTTACAAGATCCTGTAAAGCAGGTTAGGCTAAAAGAGAACAATTTGCTCCAGGGTATCATCAATTATTGAGAAAATATTTAAATTCAGACCTTCAGTGCTGTTATACTATATACTACTGTAGATATTTACATATATTTTATACTGTTATTTTCTGTGGTTTTTCAAGGCACCTGACTTGTTGGTCTGTTTCTTTCTAGGAAGACTATAACAGAATAACAGACATGGTTATTCAGAAATCACACTAAATAGAACGTAATTTTCTTCAAGTAGGAATGTAAAATGTGCAGTACTAGAAAGCCAGGTGAAAGGTTTTTCTTGCCCTTCTGTATGAATAAATATTTTAATTTATTTGTATTATACTCTACTTTATTATTGCCTGATATTTTAATTGCATTATTTTACTATTGAAAGTGTTTCAGAGGTGCATCTTGTTTAAACAATGGCAAAGTAATTAAATAAGATGTAATGTATTTCATTTGTTGCTGACAGTTTTATGGGGCAACTTCTCTGGATTTTCTTCTTTAATATCCAGGAACCGATCATTCTATACCTTACCAGTGTTTTTCACTGCAAATAAAGGAGAATGTGTGATGAAATATCTCATATTTGACCTTGCCTTATCATTTCCAGTTATGGAAATTAATTGGAATATTGTGGGAAGAAATATATCATAGTGTATCCACACCATCATATATAGATCATTCCTTGATCAAGGTTAACGAGAAGATCAAATTGTGGAATGGATCCAAATTGTGGAATGGATCCTCAACTCAGGAACTTTCTTTTACAGATAACATCTGGATTTCATTTATCCGAGTGTTTCACCCCGCAAAGTACTAGCAGTAACAAGTTGGTAAAACCAAGCTGCAGTTAAACATAGGGGTTATCTATATCCAGATTAGCTCAATGTTCACATGATCACATATGGTTGTTGGCATTTGTCAGGTGAGCCAATTAATTTTGGCTTACATGTAGCAGAGCAGAAATTGCAGGAAAAGTAAGGCTTCATATCTTTCCATGAAAGTGGAGCCAACATCCATGACAAGGACCAAGCAACTGTAAGCTGGTTCCTTGAAACCTCATCAGATAAGGAGAGGATACGAGTTTGCCCACATGTGATCTGAATGGTTGCTTCTCCCAAGGAGATTGCAGGACAGTGGTTTTCTACAGGTTTGAATGCCACGAGATGACGGGATCAGCCATCTTGCTCACTCTGGCAGCAGACTTCTAAGGGGTACTAAATTTGCAAACCACACTTTCTAATCATTTTTTAGAAATTGTCTATTAACTATTCTAGAGCTAATTGGAAATTTTTGAAAAATCATTATTGGATGAATTCACCTTCAACTCTGAGCAAAATAAAAATTAATTACAAGGTTAAAGAATTTGAAATAATCAGCTGGCAGCTAAATATGATTTTTATCTAAGAAAGTTATAAATGGATTAAAGGTCCATGTAAATTTTTATCATTCATATTGAAGGTTTAAAAATTAATGGCAAGAAGTCCATTATTTCATAAGGGTGGAAGAAAAAGAGCTCAGGTTTAAATCCTGGGACTATTTTAAATAAAAGGTTGGTTTGCTTGATTTTGTAGCAGCTCATCTTTGTTATCTTTGGGGTTTTGGTATCTGAAAATACGAGCAATATGTCTATCTTTTGCTGTTGGCTCCTGAGCGTGGAATACATTTGTAGAATGTAAATGCTTTGCTCTGGATGAAGTTCTGACAGCAAATGCAGTTTTGCAACTGAACTGCTAGAACATACTAGAAGGTATTTTTGTACTGCAATGTACTTCTACATCACCCCACCCTCTGGTTCTTCAGCTTTCTCTCCTTCCTGTTGGGGTTAAAATGCTATGGTATTCTTTTCCTCACTATGAAAGAAATGTAATGCAGAGATGTGCTGTTGAGTATCTTCTACTTTTTGCATTCCTCTGTCATCAGCAGAAGGGAGCAGTGTGGTGCACAGAAGCTGGTTTTGACACGTAAAGAATTAAAGGATAGATTCTGAATAGGAAAGTATAGGTGTGCTCATGAAAGCTACAGGAAAATATCCTTCCAGAACAATGAATAAATATTCTACATCTTGTTGCCTGGATAATAAGAAGTGAATGAATCTTCTATAGAGCAGAACATATGGGTTAAGAATCTAAACCAGGGGTGTCCAACCTTCACAACTTTAAGACCTGCAGACTTCAACTCCCAGAATTTCCCAGCCAGCATAGCAAAGCAGAGATAGTTGAATAGCTGTTAGAAAGTGTGTATCTGAGCCGTATTAGTAATATGGAATAATATAGATTTTTAAAAGTCATTTAGTACCTTAAGAGATTTGTTCTTGCCCGAGGAGGAGGAGAGCGAGACATGATTAACTATGAAATTAAGCATGACATTGGAAAAACCATTCTGACCTTCAGAACAGCATCAGATGCAGTTTAATTTAAAGCTCTTGCAGGTGATATAAAGCAACCATATCCTCTCTTGAGGCTTTATCTGACCCAGAGCAGTGATCTAATAGTACAACACTGTAGGAAATTCAGATAGAACATTACAGGAAACAAACAAATTAAAAAAAACAGTAGAGAAAAGCCCAGAATCTGACTTCAGTGGGAGAGAGGGAGACCCCCAAACAAGTCATGATCTTTAATCTCATGAATATATTTCACAGAAGATTTGTTTTGATAAAATTTAAAATTTGCTGTTTCAACTGATGATTGTTACATACAGAAAAGCTCCTGATACTATTAAATATGCATTGAACTGTTGGATGAAGTTTCAGAGTAATTAGTGTAAGGGAAGGACTGTCAAAATGTAGATTTGTACACCGTAACTCATAGCTCATGTTTCTCTCATTAGAGGATTTTATTTTTCAGGAAACATCCAAATATAACTGCATTATCTAAAGAACTAATTTGCTAATCAAGGGCCTTTCTTCTGTGCGCTGCTTGGAGAGTTTAAGCATGGGTTAAATTCAGTCTATTTGCCCAAGGACTGAGTTAATTTTCTTAGCCAGGCCTCCTTTCCTCATTGAGGACCAGTTAAAAAACCTCAGTCCAGCCCAGTTCGGATGCATTTTTGAGGAGTTCCTCAGTTTTTGGGTGAATAGACTGGGACTTTCCTAGTTAGATAGAGATTTTCTTATTTTTGTCATCATCATAGTCATGATGGCGCCTTCTAGTCCAACCCCCTGCCTAGGCAGGAAACCCTATACCAGCAATGGCAAACCTTTTTTGGCTCGCATGTTATAAGAGGGGGAGCGCAGGGGGGGGGGTCGTGCATGGGCATGCCGCACCCATAATGTAATGCACCTCCCCCCATGCACATATGAGAGGCGCTCCCCCCATTTTTTGCATGCTTTTTTTGCCCTCCCCAGGCTCCAGAGGCTTTATAGGAGCTTGGGGAGGACAAAAACAGCCTCCCCCCCAGAGGCCCTCTGGAGATCTTCAGGGACTTTCAGGAGGCTTCCCTGAAGCCTCTAAAGGGCAAAAAACGACCCTACGAGGTAACCGGAAGTCTGTTCCCAAACTTCCGGTTTGCCAATAGAGCTGTTTTTTTGTGCTCCGGAAGCTTCAGGGAAGGTCCTGAAGCCTCCAGAGGGTCTCTGGGGGGGAGGTTCTTTTCGCCCTCCCCAGGCTCCTATAAAGCCTCTGGAGCCTGGGGAGGGCAAAAAATGGCTTTAAAAAAGGCTGAACTCAGCTGGCCAGCGCGCGCATGCACGCTGGCCAGCTGACAGGGCAATGCCTCATGTGCCCTGACAAATGGCTCCATGTGCCACCTGTGGCACGCGTGCCATAGGTTCACCATCCCGGCCCTATACCGTTTCAGACAAATGACTATCCAACATCTTCTTAAAGACTTCCAGTGTTGGGGCATTCACAACTTCTGGAGGCAACTTCTGTTCCACTGATCAATTGTTCTAACTGTCAGGAAATTTGTATTGAGTTATATTGACACTACTGTGAGTTCTATGATAGGAAACAAAGCAGGATAAAAGTTATATAAAATTATTCTTGGCTAGGTTTTACATATCAAAGTCCTATATTTGTTGATGACTTCATTTCTATCAAAAGAAGGCAGTTTGTATACCCCAGTTATTTCTATTTTCTAGCCCCATCCTACCAATGCCCTGTTTTGATAACAATTACAATGTACAGCCATATTTATTATTTTATCTATTCTTAAATTAATACTAATACTAATATATACCATAATGCTATAACAATCCTCTTCTTAATTTATTTAACTTTGTTGAAACATTTTCTCTATTTCACTCTTCTGCTTTTTTCCACTTTTCATATTTATTCTCTAACAATTGATAAAAAAGTTCCCATATATTATAGGAAGAAGGTTCTTGATTCTCCTGCTCATCACTCTTAAACACTATGAGCTGAATTATGGAGAAATATAGCAGGGGGTCACCTGAGCGGCTCATGTTTATATCTGTCTTTCCCAACTTGAGGTCCTTCAAATATATTGGGACCATAATTTTCAGCATTTCCTGAAATCTCAATGTATTTAGAAAATTTGTGGCTGTTGTCATAAAAAGTATTCTTTTTTCTCAGGAATTCTTCAGTCTCTCCAGTTTCAATTATTATACAGTTTAGTAGTTTCTTTTTAAAGTCAAGGTGACCTGAAGAAGCTGTTTTTAGGTACAGACTTTTTTACTTCCATGAATGAGTCAATCATGTAGTTGCATGTGGAATATGGTAAAAGCAGCAAATGCAATTTAGCAGTACGTCTTGCACATCAAACAGCAACAATAAAGCCACTTGAGTTTCTTATATAATGGCATTTTTGCCTGTTCTGTTGGCCAGGCTACTCATGCTTTGCTAAAATATATTCCTCATCCATATATTTTAGCTTGACTGCTCTGTTCCTGAATTTGCTACTGTCAAGCATGCCTCCTTCAATATCCAAGAAAGGAAAACCTCAACTCCATTTTAATGAAGATAAAGTACTTTTACTAGATATAAAGTGAAAACAGCTAAAGGAAAACAAGATCTGAGCCAGAAAGGCTCATATACATATCAAACATTTACCCAGCACCCTCCCCCCTCATTTTCCAACGCAGTGTCCAATCTGCAACTCCCTAAGGTGTCATGTGGGGTGCATCTTCAAACAGCCTCATCAAGTTGGTATGCGGAACACTTGGCCTTGACCAAGCCCAAACATCAGTCACCAGCATGCGCAGAAGATGGTGAGAACAAGACTCCTCCAGTACAATATAATTCCCTTCCCTAATACTATGCACCCCCCCCCTCGTTCCTATGGCAGCCAATAGCAAGCAAGTGTAGCAAGCAAAGCAGAGGCTGACAGCTATTCCAGTACTAATGTGCGGTTGTTGACCTGTTGTTCCAAAATCATCAACTTCATGGAAATCCATCTCTTGTCAAATTTCATCATGAGTGTCTTAAACAACTTCAGCAGCAGCAGCGGCGGCCTTAGTCTAGACCCGGCCTGTCAAAGTGGTGGCCAGCGGGCTGGATACGTCACACAAAAGGCAAAAAAATATGTCATGAAACATCACGTGATGCCATCGAGTTTGACACCCATGGCCTAGACCAGTGGTGGAGCTCTGCTGGCTGGAGAATTCTGGGAGTTGAAGTCCACAAGTCTTAAAGTTGCCAAGTTTGGGAACCACTGGCCTAGACCAATCTATGGAACAAGTTTATAGCAATAGCAATAGCAATAGCAATAGCAGTAGACTTATATACCGCTTCATAGGGCTTTCAGCCCTCTCTAAGCGGTTTACAGAGAGTCAGCATATTGCCCCCAACAATCTGGGTCCTCATTTTACCCACCTCGGAAGGATGGAAGGCTGAGTCAACCTTGAGTCGGTGAGATTAGAACCGCTGAACTGCTGATCTAGCAGTAGCCTGCAGTGCTGCATTTAACCACTGCGCCACCTTGGCTCTTAAGTTTACTTTTTTGAAGTCACAATAAAACTTTGCAATGTACATATAAATGTCATATTTATACAGGAAATGTATGGATCGTCGTGTAAACCTATATACATCCAACTTCCACTCAGAATGCACCATCAAATTTATAATCTATAGCCACTCTCTGTGTTACAACTACACTTGTCCTGACCCATTTGGCAGGAATGCTCAACTGATGGAATTAAACCAGGCATTTAGGATACTAAACCATTTACCCCAAAAGATCAATAAGACAAATCAGTAGAGCCAGATAAGTTCCCAGAAAGGATCTATTAAAAGACAGACACTGAACAATTACTGATTGTCACCTACAGCTCACAGCTGGTCCTGTCAGGTTCCAAATCAAGAAAGAAACAGGGTGATAGTTCCAAGCTGAATTCTTTATTGTTTCACACCTATAGCCAAAACCTTGCTAGGCTGAGCAATTTGCAGGTCATCCTCAATGACCACAATTGGGGCTAGAGTTTCTGTTACAAAGCAAGGCGGTTAAATGAGCTGTGCACAATTTTAGGAAGTTTTTTTGTTGTTGCTATGATTATGAAGTGAATCACTACGGAAGTGAATCATTACACTTGTTAAATGAATCAGGCAGACAGTAAATAAATCCGGCTACCCCCATTGACTTTGATTGTCGGAAGACAGTTGGGAAGGTAGCAAATGGTGACCGCATGACACCAGGATGCTGTAACCATTATAAATACAAGCACCTGCCTTTCGATCGTGTGACAATGGGACACTGCAATGATTGTAAGTCACCTTTTTCAGTGCCATTGTAATTTTGAACAGTCGCTAAACAAATGGTTGTAAGTTGAGAACTACCTGTGCTATCTGCATCTACATTATACCCTCTGATCTTCTTATTCTCACACACCATATCTGGACTGAGTTGTCTTTTATTCCTCTGGATTGTGCCCCTTCCCTCCTGAACATCCACCGGTTTACCACGTTCCATCACCCTGCTCCAGCCGCTCAAATGCATTAATAACCTTCAACCGATACTGAATAATAGCATCAGGCACTAGATATCAGGTCCATATATGTGTGCAAACAACCACCCCAATTCTCCCAAGCAACACGAAACAATAGGGCAATGATTCCAATATGGGAATCAGATCTTTTAAAAAAATAGAACTTTAACAGCACTATTGAGTTAGAAATTGTTCACGTCACATGCATCAAAAAGTTTCAGGTAATCTCAGAAAGTCTCAACAAACACACTGGGTTTTTAACCCATTAAGAGTTCTTGATAAGAGTCTTGCAATCTATCTCACATATAACTGCATCTGTGTTGCCAACCTGTCTTTTCTCTTTCTCCTTTTCCCCCTCCACCCCAGTTTACATTTTTACTAGCTTAGCCACTCCATACATCTGATCAATTGAGCTACAGCTCACAAAAGCTTACAAATGATACCAGAGACCTGTTTGTAGGTTGTTGTTGTTTTTTTGCCATGATAGACTGACGAGGGACTCCTACATAAGCAAAAAGTATATTTATCTTCTTTATAATGTGTAGGTGCTGAATCATGGCAAAATTGCACATTCATCAGCTTTATCCATGTTTTAAAATTTATTTGCTTTCTTTGGATTCTCTTAAGTGGATCAAGCTGTCTCATAAAACACTTGACCATTTTAAAAAGTAGACAATTAAAATATAATTGGCATTTTAGTTTCCTACTTTTTTACTATGTGCTTATAAAGAATAGAATTCTTAATATTTCTGTATCTGTATTCTGCAGATATATTCCAGCTGAGTTGGTTCAGAGTAACATAAATTAAACTTAGCGCTTTGGGTAATGAAGCATCTGCAAGAAAACAACCAAGCTCAGAGAGCACCAAGAACCTCTTATTTCAACCCTGAGCTACAAATATTCTGTGTTGATAAATTAATCTCATATATGTTACCATGCATCTGCATTCTACAGATTGCAGTGTATATTCCAGATGAGTTTATTCAGAGTAAAGTAAATTAATCTTATATTTGCTGTCATACTACTATGTGGAAAACAGACAACTCACATTTCTACAGGTTACACTAATCTCTGTCAAGGGAAACTTGTTTGATGCTATGTCAGTCTTTCCAGGTAGATCAGGTCAAGAAATTGAAATGTCAAAAATTCCAGGAATACTCTTCAGAAATTCCAGGAATGCTCTTCAGAAATTCCAGGAATGCTCTTTATTGTAAAATGGTAGAATAACAGAATCTTGCAAACATATCCGAGGGTCTTTCTGTACCATGCTATAGGAAACAAAATCAAGGTAATCCCAAGGGTGCTTCTCTCAAAGGTAACTAGGCTATCTTGGTTTATATTTTTTGCATTCATCTGGTCGTCAGCACTCCAAGGGTCTCTGAGATTTCACATAGCTCTCTGAGATTTCACATAGCTGGACATTCAAACACTGTTAGAGGCAGCAAAGTTCAAATTCTGGACAGAGAGAACCATGGGTTTGAAAGAGGGGTCAATTGAACAGCCTCTTTCAACAGAGGGGAAGAGATACGACACTACCTATCTCCTGTTTACAACACAATCCTTTCAACAGTCCTAAGAAGGTTTCACACCCGTTTGCACTGATTCAGGTGGCTCTGAGAATGCAGCTAAACCCCCAAGTAGCCTCAGCTGACCTTGATCATGATATTGACCAGATGACTGCAAAGTGTCAAGGCAGCCTCCCTCAGTAACCAAGAAAGAAACCACTCAACTCCATTTTGCAGAATTAAGAGTACTTTTACTGGTCATGAGTACATAGCAGCTAAGCAAAGCAAGATCTGAGGCAAAAGCGTTCATAATCATAGATATCAATATGTGACCCAACTCCCTCCCCCTGGTAACCCAATCCCATAGTCCAATCCTCACATCCCTCGGGTGTCATATGGGAGACATCTTCAAAAAGCATCATGAGGTTGGTATGCCGGACAGTTGGCCTTGGCAGCAAATCCACTATCTGCAGCATGCACAGTAGATGGTGAGAACAAAACTCCTTTTTCACAATCTCTCCTGTACTTAAAACTTCCCTTTCCAAATACCATGCTCCCCCTCCCCGTTTCAATGGCAGCCGAAAGCAAGTAGCGAAGCAGAGGCTGACACAAAGAATATAAATCCTTCCATTCCCTACCATTCAGTTAGAACTGAAGAAGCTTCTTGGATGAGAAGGAAAATGTTTTCAAGGAAAAAAAAATCCCCAAGAAAGTCCAGTTGCTTTTTGGAAAAGCACCTTTGGCACAGTCATGATCTGGATGATTGAGAATTTCCATAGGTAAAATCAAGGTGGATTACTCTGAGTTGCATTCTTAGGCATCCCTCTTTTTTCTCTGTCTGTTTGACTGTCTTTCTGTCTGTCTATCTATCTATCTGGGAGTGTAGTGACTTGGCAGACTCGCATTCAAGACCTGCCGCGGGGTGGGATGAGCTCCCGTTATATGCTGACACAGAGAGCTCAAAGTTGATTAATGCTGGGCAACTTCATGGGGACATGAAAGGAGGCTCCAACTGGTGTCCCCCGGCAATGGTGATATCACCAGCAAATCCTTTTGCCACTTCAGTGCTTCAGACACACACACAAAATCTGCCTGCCTGCCTACATCTCTCCCTCTCTCCCCCTCTCCCCCTCCCTTTCCCTCTTTCCCTCTCCCCCCTCTGAGAGAGAGAGAGAGAGAGAGAGAGAGACACACACAGAGAGAGAGAGAAATAACTGGATCAATTCTGTATCTTCTGGGTATCTCTCTCTCTCCCTCCCTCCCTCTCTCTCTCTCTCCCTCTCCCCCCTCTGAGAGAGAGAGAGACACACACAGAGAGAGAGACAGAGACAGAGACAGAGAAAGAGAGAGAAATAACTGGATCAATTCTGTATCTTCTGGATATCTCTCTCTCTCCCTCCTACCCTCCCTCCCCCCTCTCTCTCCCCTCTCTTTCTTGCTATTATTATGGTGAATACATCCAACATACCTCCTCTTCTTATTTTGCCCACAACAATAATCCTGCGAGGTGGGATGGATTGAGAGAGAGTAACTAGCTTAAAGTCACCCAGCTGGCTTTCATAACTAAGGCAGAACTTGCACTCACAGCCTTCCACTTTCTAGCATGGTGCCTTACTTTTCAGCAAGTCCTCTCTTAACAATTTACTTCGTCTTTCCCATCATAATGGCTCTTCCCTACCTTCTCCAAAGTCAGTTCTAAATTCTTTTACAAGCCCACTTTGATGGCGGCAGACTATGAACAGGCTTTTAATTAGGTTGGAGTTACTCTGTTGTTATTTTCATTAGTCCACGAATTTAATTTTATTGCTGATTTACAGTTCATCCTGAAAATCTTTTATGCTGAAGACCAAAATGTAATTTTATTAAATCAACTCATACATCAATCAATAATTGAAATGTTCAACATCTTTCTAAAATCAATACAAAACAAAGCCAACTAAAACAATTGATGTTCACTTTCAGATTCAGAGCACAGAATCAGTAGAAGGGATGCATGTTTGCCTCAAGGGAGATTTGAAGGATTAATAAGTGTATTTTTAATTATCTCAAGGTAACTTCTCTCTCCCTACATTTACAACTTTTTATTATCTGCACATTTTTCGCACATCAGAATGTATTCATTCATTTAAAGTAATTTGACATTGCTCTTCCAGTCAGTGACTACTGTAGGCAAAGTACAAATAATGAAAATGTATAAAGTATAATAAGCTGAATAATTTCTTGCATAATAAGGAGGGATGTATTGTAAAACTTATAAAGTGTTATTAATTGTGCAAAGCTATGCAAAATGATGCACAGCATGTTAGCCAAATCTCCTTGGAGTTAAATGTGAAAGACTCTCTCTTGAGCACGAAACAACCAACTCTTGTTTAAGATTGTGATGCACAATCCTGCTGTGCTGATGGCTTCAATTGAATTTTGAGCAATATGTTAGGGGTAAGGAAGAACAAAATCTAATTAATTGAAATGGAATGCAAATGAAATTAATTAATTAATTACTGCCAATAGTTTACTTCCTGTATATTCATTAATTTTTATAATACTGAAGATTACATTTGGAAAGGACTTTGGAGGGCTGGAGATCAGACTTTGGGGAACTGGAGTCTGCCCGCTCTAAATCAGGGGTCTCCAGTTCCTCAGCCAGCTTGCTAAGGAATTCTGGGAGTTGAAGTCCACAAGTCTCAAAGTTGTCATGGTTGGAGACCCATGCTATAAATTGATTAATACAAGTTATGGATAGAATAGTATAGGGATAAATTGTCTTTCAAATTATCTGGCTACAAGTTGTTTAAGACTTTGCACATTAGAAATAGTGATTTGATTAACCTGGAACCCAGTATTGTTCATTTAAAATGTTTTCTAAAAGATGAGAATTCCAGAAACTTTGGGAAAAAAACCCACCAGGAACACCTAAATCATGAAACTGATGCAAAAATACAATAATTACTAGTCAGCTAGTCAGTCCTCAAGCTTATGCTAAGCAAAAACATTTCTGATGACCATCATAGTCATTCAGGATTATCATAAAATTCACCGTACTTCTTTTACTGACTGTGGTACAGTCAAGTTATTAAGGACTTTATACATAAGAAACAGTAGCTGGCTTTAAATGGTTTTATTATATTTATTTATATGGACTTTTATATTTTATACCTGATTTTATGTTTCTTGCATAGCAGGAAAATTGGATTAATAAACAAATAAATGGACACATAAATTCCATTTTACCAAGATTATACCCCAGTTTCTTCACTTTCAGATTTTATTTCAAGTAAACATATGGAATGTGTAATGAAGGGTTTTTTTTTGTGCAGTTGCAAAGAACTAAACTATTTTTCTAAAAAAAAAATCACCTATATCAATACCAATATTAGGATTATAATTTCAGGTTAAGTTTTATTTGGAGGGTTTTTTGGGGTTGACTTTTGCAGCTCCTACTTCTATGGCATCCTTTACAAATAAAGTATTTAATAATAACTAACCCAGAATACATAACAATTGAATTCAAGTAATACCTCCAATGTTATAATGGAGTAATGCCTCCAAAGTTATATAATGTCATTAACAAATGTTAGTTTTGAAGTGCTGGAATTTCTAACACAGGGGTGTCAAATTCAATTTCATTGAGGGCAGCTTCAGGGCTGTGGTTGACCTTGGGAGGGCTGGGGTCATAAAGACATCATAAAGGTGTGCCCGACTGGGTGGATGTGGCCAGCTTGACACCATTCACTGGGCATGGCCGACTGTGTGGGCGTAGCCAACTGGGTGGGTATGGCCGACTGGATGAGCGTGGCCAACTTGACGCTACTCCCCAAACTGCTGGCATGTTTCCTCTTTGCATTGGGTAGGCTGGGCTGAAGCCACAGTGACCCGATGTTGCCTCTTCGCACTGGGTAGACTGAGCTGAAGTGACATGGGCCAGCCCCTTTCATTTTCCAGGACAGCCCTGCAGGTTGGATCCAACAGAGGTCAAATCCGGCCCATAGGCCTTGTGCTTAACACCTCTGCTTTAACATGTTCTTTCGCATCAGTTCTTTATGTTCGGTTGGTGGGAAGTTTCTATGAGAAAATGCTATGTTGCTCTTCATGACGAAGAAGACTTTAGTGAGTCTCATCAATGCTGTTTAAGTGATGCACCATGATTGAGCCTTTAGCTGCCAAAGGAGTCCCTTTAATTGAAATTCACTATTAAGAGCCCCTTGTTTACGGTAATGACAGTGTTAACAGTGAATATTGTGCATCACTGTGCCAAAAAATGTCAAGATGGTAAAATAGGAAGTGCTTATTTATGTAATTAAAAACAAAGTTCCAACAGAAGAGAATATCTAAGAACAAAGATCTAAGAACAAAGTAAATAAGTAAATAAGCTGTGACAGCGGCTGATGTGTTTTACATTAGAAGGGTTGATGAACTGATTAAAGACAATCGGTGCATCATTCAAAGGGAAGTTAATGTAAAGCCTGGCATTCCACAGGAACATGTGGATTACATTATTAATGTTCTTCAATATCCAAAGGTTTATGCAAGTTGAAAGCTTTGCATTCGGAAAGCAGAGATGAAAGCTTCAGAAGCTGGAATTTGCCATGCTACAAGAATGGAGGTGAAAAATTTCTTCACAGCATCATGACAACCAATGTAATATGGACACATAATTATAACCCAGAAACCAAATTTTAGACCACAGAATATCATCACAAAGTTTCATCTGTTTGTGTGTGTGGAATCCAAACTAAGGATTTGTAGGACAACTCATGGTTAATGTTTCCCGGGATGAAGATGGTGTAATTTACATGGATTCTTTTGCATCTTCCAAAGATTACAACTTAGAACACTACATTGCCTGACTCAATACTTTGAAACTGTGATTAAGCAGAATTCAGAAGCACAAGAAGAAAATTTGCTGTGAAACAATACACATCAAACGTGGCTTCTAATGAACTAATCAAAAGATCATTGCAAAGTTGTATTTCACAGGTTTCCCTCATTCACCATACAGTCCAGACTTGATCTTACCTTTTCCCAAAATTGAAGGCATTGGTTTGACACAAATCAAGAAGTGGAAAGGATTGTCAGGACCTAAGGACCTAATGGAACAGGCAAAGCATGGAGTTCATTTGTGATGTCTTCAAGTAGTTGTCCATTGTTGTCAGAAGCATGCAGTAAATGGCAGTGATTGTTCAGAGAAGCAAAATCAGGTAACAAAACAGCTCATCTCATGGATTTTGTTTCATTCATTGAAACATATCTATTTAAACTGAAGGTGAAGATATTATTTTCCATGCAACTGTTGTGACATTAAATAGAATCAACCTTCTGCAAATCTTCATCCTTATGTCAAAGTTGGGTCTTTGAGTAACTTTTAATACTTCTTTCAAAAAATTAATATATCAAATAACTAATATATAAATGGAATTGTTTTATGTACTCTGATTCTTATGATTTATAGAGAATGTTATATCTATCTCTATTACCATTCAGCTTATTTGTGTAAGACTGTCTGTGTCACCACTAAACAACTATTTTGTGAATTGCTCTATCAAACAGGCCATTAGGACTGTATGAACTTTGATTTTTCCTGGTTATAAACAAGAAATCATGGTAGTCTACATAAGCATATGTGCAGATAAATAGATGTGATAAGGTACCACCAGTTTTTTGGTTTCTGCTACCTCACAACTTGACTTGAAGACATCTATATGTCAGTTTAATAACGTATAACGCAAACACATAAAACTCCACAAGATAAGTAGTGCAGCACCTAAACCAGTAGAGTTTTCTGAGCTACTTGTCTATTTTCCAATTAATGCATCTATTTGTATTTGCATTTTATGCATGAAGAGTTGTAAGTGAGGTGAGAGAGGTTTACCACAGCCAAGTTAAGTACTAAATAATTTAGTCAGAATTTGAAAGCAAGGTCCTCGGGTCAAAACCAGACATGCTTCTTGGAATCTTTGACATGTATTCTCTCATTATCCCTTGCCAATATTGCTAGTTTAGTGCCCTGTTCTGTGTAGATGACACTGGAAACCATTGGTGGAGATTGTGAAAGTAAAGCAAAAATTAGGCATTTATTGTTTATGAAAAATGTCTTCTTGAATAAAACATGGATGCAGGCAAGTAATTCTTGTTATGTTTCCTTTCTTTTCATTCACTGTGTTAGTTTAGCCTCCCCCTATATCTAAAGAGAAAGAGAGAGACCCCCAGAAGATACAGAATTGATCCAGTTATTTTCATCCATAACCTCATCAATTTAAAGTAGTTTTTAAAAACAAAAATGACTTCTGAGCACGAGTTTATGAAATAACAGACATTGGAACTGGATGATGAATACTATCGCATGGAAATTCTTTCCTTGTCTCCTTGCATTAGTAGTTATATTAGAAAGCTGGATATTATTTCTTTACTATTTTACCATATATAATATTTACCATTTGTTGCATCTAGCAACATACAGTATTAAAGTGCTCTGTATACAATGATGCATTTGCAAATAGAATAATAAAACAAAGAATACACTAAGTCTATATTAATGGCCAAGACTAGTGGAATACAACCACCATGAGATGTAATAAATTAATATGAATGAAAATGAATTCAGCATGAGTTAAGCAGCTAAATATATTCAAATGGGAAAATTTTGACCAATATTTCATCCTTATTACTGGTTCTGTCTTTCCATGTTTAGGAGCTTGTGTTACAATTTTTTTAGGTTCCAGTGTTGTGGATTGTTCCCGAAGATCCCCTTTTCTCTTTCTTTTCTATGCGGTTCATATACTGCATGCCTGTTTTTTTGTTTGGATATTATTTACATTCAGCTCAGGCTATGCAGTTTTATAGCATGGCTCCATGCGTTTTTCTGAATGCTGTTTTCTTCACTTGCTGTGCTAATGTTTGCAAATATCCTCTGTTAATGGAAAAATTCTCTGCACATTGCAACACCCTGTTGGCTGAATTCATATGAATTCACAGTAGGTTTCGTACATGCTCCTAAGACACATTGTAGTAAACTAGAATTTATGATGGCCCAGCTCTGTAAACTTTAAGCATATGTCCATAAATAATTAAATGACATAGTGAATTGCTTTCCACCAAGCCTGCTATGTAATGTAATTATCTCCAGAAGTATTTGGGTGAAAACCTTGCCTCAAGGTTTGCTGAAGTGAAAGGTGGTGGAGTAGCAGCTCCACCTTTTTCTGGAGAAGCAACACTTTTGCAGGTCAGCTGATCCATTTAAACTCCCTGAAAGCAAGGTTTGGGTCAGGTTACCGTAGTACGGTGCTTCATCTCAAGACTGATGTGGACCATTCTCTGTCTGGGAACCAGTTCTTACAAGCTTTGGGGACACTCATGAAGGAGCTTTAAAATCCTGCAGTGGGTAAGTGGGGATTCTGTACAGAATTGCTCTATCTTTATTTAAACAGAAGGCAAGTTTATATCTGCACATGTAGGAGAAGAAGAGGCTGAACTGGAAGGCAGGGTTAAACGTGTCATCAGTTTAGAGTAATTGCATTGACATAAAAGATCTAAATCCAGTCCCCCCCATGAATTCCCTTGACCCTTATCTAGGGCCAATTTACCTTTGATCATTAGTTGACTAGATTCTTGTATTAGAGGTGGTAGTAATAAACCCTTTTGAATTTTGAACTTAGTGAATGCTCCTGATTATTTGCACTTGACAGCCCTGTTCACAAGGAAAAGCACACTATGGAACAAATTGAAGACTTGAAACAAATGGAAATGGATGTGCTGAATCATATGTCCTGGTGTCCTTGATCCACATATCTATGATCTTGAAAATAGGACTTTAGTCCAATTATCTAAAGATGTAATTTTGTTTTTTTGTTTCATATTTAACCAGGAAGGATTGTAAATAAAAAATGTAAGTTGCATCTTTCTTAAAAAGAAAAAAAAAGTTTCCTCCCAAGAAATGAACAGATGAACAGATGCACACATGGACATATGGGCTTGTTTCCCATTATTCACTCACATCCATTTTTAGCAATACAGTTCCACTGATGATGCCAGTGTTGTATAAATTAATGTCATATTTTGCAGATGAATATAATGGAACTAGGCAAGACATTTGCACTTTTCTAAACAATAGGTAGCAGCACACAGAGAAAATACAAACATTCATCTTTATTTGAATCTAACAAATACTTACAATGGGAAAATCATTACGAATCAGATTTTCAAGCATTCTGTTCGTATATCTGCCTCTCCCATCTGATGGTCACCTGATATGGTGGACTTCTATCATAATTTTCAACCATGTTGGCTGGGGTTATTGGGAGTTGAAGTTCATACAGACAAAACCTGATTAGGAAAGGTTATGTTATGTTATGTTATGTTATGTTATTGTCTCATCTTAATAAGTTTCAACATAACCTCTAAATGAGCCCAATTTCTGGTGATTACACCAACACAATCATGCAGGTTTTTTTTCACAACAGGGCAACATTCTGGTTTTAAAGACAGAGGACAGAAGGAAAAAAAAGTAGTCCTGTAATGTATTTGTGAGATCTATCTGAGCACTATTGATCTCAACAATGCACAACTGCATTGTTGAGATCATATGGCAGAATCAATGATTGTTACAGTATTTGTGATTTACCAATCAAATAGCCACCACATTTCCGACCTATTTACTAAAATAAAGTAATTAATTTGAACCAGCAATAGCATTTTAGGAATGCAGTCAAAAACTGCACAAATTTCTGTAATGAAAATGGATTATTATTTCAGGACAAAACTTTCTCTGATCTGCAGATTGCAACTTTTATTGTGCCTTGATCGAGAGGTAAAATAATCTTGCAGTCAATTCATTCTGGAGTGCTTCGATACTCAAGAGAGCTAAAAGGAACAGCAGGTTCTGCATCAGTTTTCTTCTAGCATTCTTCAGCAAATGGAATATGGAAATCTCGTCCTTGCTGTATGTTTTAGCATGGGAATATTCAAATACTTAGAATTGGGTAATCTGTGGAGCTAAAGTCTTATTTTTCAAAATGAGAAAGCGCATTTCCTCTCAGGGAGCAATAGTAAATAAAAGCCAGGGTCCAAGACGAATTGAATGTAAGAAGTTGGATCACACCAGGGACCCATCTATTCTAACATTCTGTTCACCACTTGTTAGCCAGATGCCATAAGAAGCCCACAGTTGATTGTGAGATGTTAGCATCCTTCGGCTCATAATTTCTACAATTGGAATTGGAAAGTGAACAGCTTCTGTTACTAGAAACACTATATAGAGAGTAGTATATAGAACAGAGGTGTCAAACTTGCATTGTCATGGCGTTGTCACATGACGTATTGTGACTTCCCCCCCTTTGCTAAACCAGACCTGGGCGTGGCCAGTGCATGACGCATTTGGTTCATGGGCCACGAGTTTGACAGCCCTGATATAGAGAAACGCTATATAGAGCCATGGTGGCGTGGTGGTTAGAATGCAGTACTGCAAGCTAATTTGCCGCTCAGTCCAGGAGTTTGATACTGAGCGGCTCAAGGTTGACTCAGCCTTCCATCCTTCCAAGGTCAGTAAAATGAAGCTTATTGGGGGAAATATGCTGACTCTGTACACCACTTGAGAGGGCTGTAATGCACTATGAAGTGGTATAAAAGCCTATGTGCTATTGCTAGATAACTCTTTTCTCAAAATAACTATCAATAACCTTATCTTTATGAAAGTTATGGAATCTTTAGACATTTTCAAATAGGTTGGTAATAGGCACCTTAATTTTTTTAAAACTTGTGTTAAAAATCTTTCTGGGTATGTATCAGTGTAACAAATACTACTTGTCACTCAGTTAACCAAGCGTATTATGGTAAAATCAAGGTCATTCTTCATGACTTGAATTTGGGTGTTTAGGTTTATAAAGCAATGGCACTTTGCTATTTTTGCCAAAGCTGGAGGGTGTTTTTGATTATACAGTTATACTGAGATCCTACAGAAAGATTCTGAGAATACAACATGGGAAAGACAGATAATGTGGATGTTATGAGTATACACGTCTAAGGCATCTAAAAGTAGTATTTGGGTTTTAGCCAATGTAATACCGACTACCCATTAAAATTCTGTCTGAACTGTTATCAAATCTTGGGATGTGATCATAGCTGCCTGTCATTGAGAGGAAATACACAACCTTCAAACGCCACTTCTGCATTGAAATTCTATAAGAATTTTACACCAAGCTGATTTCCCACATGAGCTTTATTAGAGTAATCAAAATTATACAAATGAATAGAATTTAAAAAATCTTCAAGCTGCTGCTGCTCTCCAGATATGTTGGATTAGAACATCTGGAGAGGATTTCTGGCCAAGGGTTCATAATCAGTTGGTTGCGTCACCCAAATTTTAGGCTGAAAGTGACTACATGTGATAAAACACATTATATGTTATATTGAGTTGAATATATTCTTGAAAAAATCATGGGGGAAGCGGGAGGGGGCGGTTAGTTGAAACTCTCCCATCCAAGAAGGCTTCATACATTTGTCTGAAATGGTACTATAGGATTTCCTGCCTGAGTAGGGTGTTGAACTAGAAGACCTCCAAAGCCCCTTCCAAAGTTATTCTGCAAGAAGCTACCACAGAGCATGAATTGCAGCCATTTTCCAAAGAAAGACTCACCCCTCCCATCCCCAGGGAGGCACCTCTGTGATGCAAATATCCATTTTTTCATGGCATAAGCTGCACTTCACTAATTAGTTAGTTTCAGGAGGGTTTAAGTGCATCTTCAAATACATAGATTTGGCTTTGCAGAACTACCCAGTTTCCCAAACCTATTGAGGATGCTTTTATGTTTTGTTTTTATAATTAATAGGGTAGATATGCCAACATTAAACAAGCAACCAGTAAATGGGAATGTTTTTTGCCATGTCTTCCAAGTCATTTATCATGGAAAACAATAATATATTTAGTTCTGAATATATGCCAAGAACAATGATGTTCAAACATTTTGTTCTGAGATTCAGAATTGTCCTTGTTAAACTGCCAGACCGTAAAATTCTTCCCATCTAAGGATTCAAACAGAAAACTCAGAGGACTAAATGACCACCAGCAATTTCTGAAATAAGTGAAACAAGAAATCATACTTTAGCAACCATTTACATTTGGTGCCCTCCAGATGCCTTGGACTTTGGTTTGCATTTTTTTTTGGTATTTATTAGTTTGTCAAACATGTACATGATAGCAGGTATAAATATAAACATGGACATGAATAAAGAAAATGAATACAAATAAATGGGGACAGTAGGATAGGGATGGTAGGCATGCTGATGCGCTTATGCATGCCCCCTTTACGGACCTCTTAGGAATGAGGTGAGGTCCATGGTAGACAGTTTAAGGTTGAAGCTGTGAGGGTTAGAGGATGTAACAACAGAGTCAGGTAGATCATTCCAGGCATTGACCACTCTGTTGCTGAAGTAATATTTTCTGCAATCGAGTTTGGAGCGGTTTACCTTGAGTTTGTATCAATTGTTTGCCCGTTTATTATTGTGGTTGAAGCTGAAGAAGTCATTGACAGGTAAGACGTTGTAGCAGACAATTTTGTGTACTGTGCTCAGATTATACCGCAGGCTGCGCTGTTCCAGATTGTCCAAGGCCAGAATTTAAAGTCTGGTGGCATAGGAAATTTTTGGTCAGAATGGATTTCAGAATTCAGCAGCACCATCACATTTTAAAAACCTTTCTTTTCCCAAACCAAAGCAGAAGCTTGTACAAAACTAGTACATGTAAGAACGAAAAGTTAGCCTCATTTTCTGCATTATGTGGCAATTAGACATTTTTATAATATATAAAGAATGGCATGAAAAATACAAACCGATCAAAGGGAATTGTGATTCATCACTATAATGATCTTAAGGTGCCTGTTTGATTAATCAACTCCCTTGCTTTATTGGAAATCCATACATGCTGATATTTTTTCCCAGTAGTTTCACACTGATTATAATCAATGTTGACAGGACACAAATGACTTTTGTGCAGAATTTATACTTACGAGCAAAGAGCTTGCATTCAATGGAAGGTAATAAAATATTGCAGTACTTATAACAAGTTACTATTGACCTAACCTTGTCAGTAATCAGTGCCAGGAAACTAAGCTTCTGTTCTCATTGGTGATATACCGTCATGTTTAATCTTTTCATTCAATCACTTAAAGTATCCCTTTATCAACTATCAAACATCAGCATTTCATTCCGACATTGGAACAGATTAAAACTGTGATTTTTAGACCTCTGCACTTTTTACACCTTGTTCTTTGCTATTTTGAAAACTAAGATTCACTTTAAAACAATTCAAATTTAGCTGGGAAGGATGGGCACTTTAGAACAACATTTCCTTTTCAGTAACTATAATTTCAGCTGTGGTACTGTAAACTGACAAAATACTGTAATTTTTTGAGACATTTGCCTAGGCATATTACAGTCTTTTTATTAAATAATATAAACTGCAAAAGTAATGCTTGGGAAACAGAAGGTATACAAAAAATGTTAAGAATTGGATTTTTAAAACACATAGAAGGAAGATAGTGAGGGGGCATAAAAATGTAAAAGAAACAATGGAGACAGAAATCTACTATCGCTGCAAATGAACTGCAAAGAATGTAAGATATTACAGGAAGAACCTAACTGGAATTAAGCAAATGACCACATCTGAAAAGGAATAGAACCTGATATCACACATTATAAAGATGCATGCCTTGAATTCGACTCAAGTCTTATGTTTTACTCGAATTATACTTCATTAGCATCAGATCTTTTTTGACTTTCAGCTTTCTCTCACATATACTTGTGCTGGTACCACGGTGGATTAAAAAAGTGATGATTTTTAATCAGATTTAAAAAAAATTAAATCGTATTTTTTATTTATATCAAATTTATTATAATAAATTTTTTTGGAGTAAAATCTATCTAAAGATAGTTTTCTATTTAAGATACATTAATAATTTAGTTTATTCAGTATGGAATGGAACTTAGTTATGTAGCATGAGCCTGCATATTCTGCAATATTTACATTTTTGGTAAACCCATTCAATGAATCTAAGTTCTGCAAGCTAAAAAGAAAAGCTTCATTTTGATTGCAAATGATAATATTAAAGATTTTAACGACTAGCAAGAATGTGTCCTTACATTTAAAGAGCACCTGTCATTTCAGATCCATCATGGCAGCCCCTGTTAGTGGGCATCAACTCACCTATTGCCCACCATGCCCCTCACCTTGTTGTGCCACTGACGCATCACCAGCTGTCCCATTAAAGCAAATGGGACTGTCATGATTCAACAGCGGGTCAGAGGAGGAACCACTGCGGGAGAGAGATGACAGTTGCTCTTTAAAAATTATGATTTAAATCGAGTTGATTTAAATCAAACCTTTTTATTAGAGATTTAAATCATGATTTAAATCGTGATTTAAATGGACTTGATTTTAATCAAAACTACCCTGGCTGGTATTGCTATTGCTTTTCCTGTTTTGTGAGGAAAGGAGGAGAATTACTAAGATTAACTATGCATAATTTTAAATTAAATGAAAAGTACCAAAGAAATACTGAATGTTTGTTTTCTTCAGTGGCCTCTTCAAAAGCATTTTTTTAAAGAAAAATAAGCTGAAGGTGCATGTTTACCTTGGTGCATTTTTTTATCCGAAGAACTTTCCCTTTCTTATATGCTTTCATGTACTTGCCACAGCATGTCCTCCCTCCTCTCATATATATCAGTAGTAACACAAGCTCTGTGGAAAATGCTCCTTTGGTGCAGCTCAGCTGTTCAGTCCTGCATGTGAACCAAAACCCTTGAAATAGTATTGAGCAGCTGAGTTCTCTGAGGGGGAACTCTTGATTGATCTATACTGATGTTAACACTGAGGAGAGGGGGGGCATGAAGGAGATCTTTGATTGTGCTTCAGGATTGCTGAAGCTGGGTGTGTGCATTGCCACAATCTTTCTCCTTTTGCTCATATTGAGAGGAATGGGATACAGAGAGTAGAGTTTGCATCAGCTCACAGAGACTATATTTGTAATTATGAAATTCTTCTTAGTCCCAATATGGTCCATGGCAGTGACATGCGGTCAGCTTTAGGCCTGGTGAGGCACTATTTAGACTTGTGGACTTCAACTCCCAGAATTCCACAGCCAGGCATACTCAGTTCTGATTTAAAGCGACAGCATTTTTCCCCCTTGCAAAATAAGTTTTCCCATTCTTTTTCTTCTCCCTTCCCCTCCTTCCTCCCTCTCTCCCTCCTTCCCCCCTCTCTCAAACAGACACACGCACACAGAGAACTTTGATCCCTCTCTCATTCACTCACTCTCAAACACAAACACAGAAGTTGGATTGGATATATTTTCCAAAGGCTTGAAAGCAGCTCCTCTGCCACACACCCCCTTCCCCTGCTGCCTTCCGATCAAACTTTTTGAATTCCTCCCCCCTCCCCACACACGCATCTTTTCCAGCTGTTTCAGAGACTATTTCAACTCTGCTTCTCCCTGCCCTGCCCTCATGAAAGGCCAGAGCTCTGAGTCAAACTGAGCTAGTTGCTCCCAGAGAACTCTAAAAAGCCTCTAAAAATGCCCTCTACAGGAGGCGAGAGAATACATGCCTCATTTGCATAAGGAATTTTTTGCTTGTTAACCCTTGCTTAACTCTTAAAAGGCGAAAAATTCCTTATGCAAAAGAGGCCCCTAGTTCTCTGGCCTCCTCCTATGGTTAACACAAAGCACTGTTCCAAGTCACTGTGAATCTGGCAGCAACTACCTTGGCTTTAATTATTTTTAAAAAAATTCTTTAAAATTCTTTCCTTTTCCTCATGACTGGTGAGGCCATGCCTCCCTTGCCTCTAGTGACTGCACGTCCCTGGTCCATGGAACAAAAATTAATTGTAGGGCAGGTCTGTGGCTGAATTTCTAAGGAGGTGTCCTGCTTGCTTGCCTATTTCATACAACGATCCCAAGTGTGATTGTTTCCTTTACACAAGGTTATGTGGCCAAGCAAGTTGCCTGAAGATGATATGATTGCAGTCTATAGTGTTGATTTGAAAGGTAGGCATTGCCTTAATTTCAGCATTTAAGAAATATATTATTTGTGCGATTAAGGATTTGTCACTGTAAGGTCTGGACTTGTTATCCTTATCATGTTTCCTCGCCCATGTGTTCTCTCTGATAAAGGTAAAGTTAGAAAGTTTCTGTGTCGGTATTAAAGGAATCATGAATCAGAATGACTTGGAACCAGCCGGGGTGGGCTTCAAAAATTTCAGCAATGGGTTCTCTGCCCGGTTGTTGGGTGGGTGTAGCCATGGTGGGCATGGCCTAGTCAGCCTCCTGCACCATGGTGGAACCCCAGTTTTCACCTTCCCAGATGCTTTCCTCAATCCTCTGGGAGGGCAAAAACTGCCTCCGTGGGCTCCGGAGGCCCTCTGGAGGCCTTCTGGAATTTCCAGGAGGCCCATTTTTCCCCCTCCCCAAGCCTCCGCATGGATCCTGCACTTACCACGCATCAAAAATGGGCCATGTGGAGACTCCTGGAAGGGGTGGGGTGGGAGAGGTGGGTGGGGCCAGCCAGGAGTGGGATTTGTAGGTTCTCTGAACCAGCTATAATGTTAGCTACTGGTTCTCCTGAACCCAGGCGAACCCGTAGCAGCGCACCCCTTGTAAAGGCTGAAGTAAGATGGTTTCTATAGGTAGCAAATACAAGGTAGCACTGAGGGACAGGAAAATGTTGGGGACAGAACTGTATAGGGACTTAACTTGTCGTACTTCTCTTAAACTTTCCTCATCTATATAGTGTAAGATTATATATATTTATAGCTTAAGAAAGGATTCTGTGTCAATTTATATAATGGACATCTAAAAAGAAATATTTGAAGTTGAGTAGTGATCAATCTATTGGAAGACTGCTATCATGTTACCCTATCCCATTCTCTTTGTTAAACTAGACATACCTAGTTCTCTCAACTATTCATTTTACAATAGTGCAAAATTTAAATTCTAAAACAAAAATCTAAAATTATATTCTTCTATGAATGTCTGCAGAATAGATTTAGCTATGACTAAATATTACATTTTACAGAATGCATAACAACCACTCATCAAGGTTATCTAAGACAGTTACCTTTTATGTATAGTTTTGCTCTGAAAAGATAAAGAACAAATGACAAATTGTAAACTACACAGTTTTCCATTTCCAAAAGCAGATGTACTTTATCTTGTTCTTTATCTTTTCAGAGCAAAACTATATATAAAAGATAACTGTCCTTGATAACCTAGATGGGTTATTTTCTTCTTCAATTCATAACTTCTTGACATGGAAAAAATAGTGTTAAAATAATAGAAACAATAAGAATTACAGAAATAATTACCAAGAAAAATTGTAGTTGAATCTAAAAGTCTATATAAATAAAAGTGGCTCTCTCTGTATGTGTTCCAGCATAACTCTGGAACATCTTGAGCAATTTCAACCAAACTTGGTACACAGTTGTCTTACACTCTGGAGAAAAAATTACATGGGGTGTATGTTCTGTTAAGATACAGCCTGTTGTGCCATACTGGCTTCTACTGTACAGCGCAGTGAAGTAGCCATGGTAACGATTTACAGTACTCTACAAGGGTGCTCCCTCTGATAAGGGAGAAAATCCAATATTAGAAATTACTTTTGGTCCAGACATTTTCCCTCTATAAATAAATACCCGGGCAACTCTGAGTTATCGGCTAATATTATATAAAATGGAGAATCCAGAAGAAAATATTATAATTGTGATGCACTTCAAGATGGTTTGGAAGTGTTGGAATGTTTTGTAAAACCATAGCACCTCTTGATGTTTTATTAAAGTAATCAATTATTTCAATCTTCCATATGAGTTTTAATGATTACATTAACTCAAATTAATAGATTCCTTCAATCAGTTTTGGTTTTATGCAAGAGCTTGAAAAAAATTTGGGTTACTTTAATGAATAGAAAAAACTGCCAATCTTGTGTTCTCCATAGCCCTTCTGATGCTGAACCTTTTTAAAATATGTAGTCTTAGAAAAATAGTTAAATTTCTGAAAGATCTGGAAATCCCTTGTTTGTATGGCCTATGACATCACTCCATTTCAAGTATAAAGTAATGTATGTGTGATCTCTAACAAATTTTCCTAATCTGTCTCTTGTACCCGATATGAAATATTGGGAGATTGAACGGAAAGCTCACATAAAAAGTATATTTCCTTATGTTTACAATTTAAATATTTCCAGGTGTCGGTTAGATTAAAAGTTTCAATAATTATTTGCAGCTTTGGGAAAGGAGGTCAGTCATTGGTATGTTACATATTTTGCATTAAAATATTTTATTTTCCTTTCCAAAGTATTCCATGCTGGCTGGAGAATACTGGGAGGAAAATCCCACTTATCTTAAAAGTTGAGAAAGCATTGCTTTGAATATTATCTTTAAAAAAATACTGGTTTATGGTTTCTGAGATCCTAGAGATAGTTACAACTATTACCATATTTTTCAGAGTATAAGACACACCTTTCCCCCACTAAAAGTGTGGAAATGTTGGTGCATATTATACACAGAATACAGTCATTTTTGGCCTCCCGAAGTCCCACCCTGCACCCCATTTTTGTGAAAAATGGGTCATTTTTTTGCAAAAATGGATGTGTTTTTGCCTTCCCCCAGCCCCCAACAGCACTCTGCGGGCTTCAGCAGGACTGGGGGAAGGCAAAAATGCCTCAATTTTTGCAAAAAAGGCCCGTTGTATGCCCTTGTTCACAAAAACGGGGGCATTTTTGCCTTCCTCCAGCCTTGCTGAAGCCTGCAGAGTGCTTCTGGGGGCCGGGGAGGACAAAAACCTTTTTTCTTACTTATCTCTTCGAAATCTTGGTGCATCTTATACACTGGTGCGTCTTATAGTCTGAAAAATATGGTACTTTCCAATCCTATGTTGCTTATATTCTTCCACAGTCAGGTGTTAGAGTCTTGAATAGCTCTGTTAGTAATGCAAGATATCTTTTATCGTCTTTCCTATATGACTCATTAAGGAAAGGAGATCTGACACATTCCAGATGATGGACTACAATTCCTAGCATACCAAGAATAGGCCGGCAATGAAAAGTGATGGAAGTTCATTAATATCTGGATGTCACAGGTTTTTTACACTGAACGTTAACAAAGTTCAGAACAAAAGTTTACTGCACCTTTATTTTATGAAGAGGATAGATGAGAGAATTTGCAAAGTTTTCATAGTTTTTCTAACATGAGTTTTCTATACTTTGCCCCACCCCTCCCTGGCCAATATTACTGTGTTCTTCATTTTTTACCAGCCATACCATCTTTCTCTACTTTTTACGGTATTGTTTAATTATTTTCCAATTTATTACATTATTTGCAGTTACTTCCATATTTATTACATAGTAAAAATGCCAAAACAAATTGACGCAACAACTATTTGCAAATGAAAATTTATAACACGGAGATATTTATTGTTTCCTGAGATACACATCCCTCCAATTATGACACAGGCTCTTTTAGTGCATTTTGTAAGGTATCAATCAGACAGTCAGTCAATCAATCAATCAGAATAAAGCTGGAAGGGACTTTGGAGGTCTTCTACTCCAGCCCCTGCTCAAGCAGGAGACCCTATGCCAGTGATGGGCAACCTTTTTGGCGTGGTGTGTCAAAAATCGGCAAAAAATTGAGCATAACTTGCGTTGTGTGTCACTTCGACAAAAACATAATTTTGCGCAATTTATAGTTTAAACTACAAAAATGTATAATTGCAATATATAATTGTATTTAATAAACCAAAAACAAATTATTTAACATACCTGCTTAGTAACTTCTTTGTTCATCAGTCGATTTCGTATGTTGCCCTTGATATTATTGAACTTGTTTGGGGTGCCGTGAACCAGGGCTGTGGAGTCGGCTGCTTCCAGCTCCACGTCCTCATCAACATGCCGCTCCAGCCCGCCCCAAGAGAACGCAGATATTCTCTTAATAATTGCATCTTTATTCTGCATATCGTGAAATAGAACTGGCGCACATCTTAGGAGAGTTTCTTTAATAAATTCTCCCTCATTAAGCACTTTTGCATGCTGAGCTATGGAGTGAGCAATGCTCAAACTTGCAGAGTTTAAATTTGTAGAGCCTTTCATAAATAAACAGCGCACTGTTCCCGCGCTCCTCTCCTGCGGGTCCTCCCTCGCCGCGCTGATGACGTGTGTGCGCACGGCACACACGCCTTACCAGCAGCCCCTGCGCTCAGAAAGGGGCGGCGGCGATACAGTAAGTGAGTGTGGGCGGGGGAGATCACACGTCCCGCCCCCCCGTTCCTCCAGCACAGATTCTTTCATCCTTGGCGGCCGTGCAGGAGCCGAGGATGGATCGCATGAAATCCTGTGCGTGTCACCCCAAATGGCTACGTGTGTCAGCACTGACACGCGTGTCATAGGTTCGCCATCACTGCCCTATGCCATTTCAGGCAGGTGACTATCCAGTCTTTTCTTAAAAACCTCCAGTGATCAAGCACCTACAACTTCTGAAGGCAAGCTGTTCCACTGGTTAATTGTCCTCACTTCTAGGAAGTTTCTTCTTAATTCCAGGTTGCTTCTCTCTTTGATTAGTTTCCAACCATTGCTTCTTGTCTTGCCTTCTGGTGCTTTGGAAAATAAGTTGACTCCTTCTTCTTTGTGGCAGACCCTCAATATATTTTTGTGCATTAGTGCAAATATAAGCACATTAGTGATATATTTCGTACAAATGAATTATATCAAATTAGTTGTCTACATAGTGTGACTCCAGTATTAAATATGTGAATCTCAGGAATTGACCTCGTCTGCCCATCCAGCTTAGCCAGAATGAGCTTTGTTTTTGGCTTAAGATGGACTTAAAGCAATTTATAAAATATTCTATGGCTGCTTAGGATAATATGAGTATCAGGTCACTGTGGCTCGTTTAACACATCATGAACCTGAACAGTGTTTTTATTAAAATCCTATATTAAGTAATATGTATAAAGACATCCATGGATTAATGCCAGTAGAATATCTGTACAGAGCTATGGTGTCTCCAGAATAAATGCAAAAGGCTCTTGAAAATGAGCTGTTAGATCAGTGATGGCGAACCTTTTCTTGTGGAAATGTCACATGCGCACATGTGCATCCTCATCGGGGCCGTGCTCTGGAAAAGCCAAACTTCCAGGTTCTAACGTGTATGCATGCCTGATGATCAACTAGCCAGTGGTAAGATTATTTCATTTTGCTGATGAAAATGGAGTGTTTCTCTATTTTGCTTGCATTGAGATACTAAAAATCTGAATTTCTTAACTTTCTAGCTGGATGGTTGAGTGATATATAAGCTGGCACAGAGACATTAGTGCATTTTTGACAGAATCACCTAGAAGAATATCTGCTGGGAGATACAGGTCCAATTTCCTCTCTGGGGAGACACTGACATAATCTTAATTTGTTCCTGTAAAATTATGGGAGAAAGTTTCAGCTGCTTTATCTGCAAGATACAGTTTAAGGAAAGATGCTATAACTGTCTATAATGCAGAAAGCCCATGGTTGAGAGATCTCAAGGAATGATCACAGTGAAACAGAGCTGCTATGGCTGCTTCTGAAATATTTATTTATTTATGCCTGCTTACTTAGGTATCACAGCTTATTTGCTGCTCCAATCAAAAGATAACTCTAAGCAGCTTACAAACCCCATTATAATAATCAGATTAAAATACATTGTCAGGAAATAAAACCAGAAAAAAGCAATACTGTGTCATAATCACCGAGTTGACAAACTTCAAATTCTACCACATCTATTAGGCAATAGAATAGAATAGAATAGAATAACAGTGTTGGAAGGAATCTTGGAGGTCTTCTCGTCCTTCTAGTCCTGCTTAGGCAGAAACCCTACACCACTTCAGACAAATCTCTTCTTAAAAATTTCCAGTGTTGCATTTACAATTTCTGGAGGCAAATTGTTCCACTGATTAATTGTTCTAACTGTCAAGAAATTTCTCCTTAGTTCTAAGTTGCTTTTTCCTTGATTAGTTTCCACCCATTGCTTCTTGTCCTAACCTCAGGTGCTTTGGAGACTAGCTTGACTCTCTCTTCTTTCTAGCAACCCCCAAGATATCGAAATACTGTTATCATGTCACCCTATAGTCCTCCTTTTATCAAATTAGACATACCCAGTTCCAGCAACCATTATTTATATGTTTTAGGCTCTAGCCCTCTAATCATCTTTGTTGTTCTTCCCTGCACTCTTTCTAGAGTCTCAACATATATTTTATACCGTGATGACCAAAACTGGATGCAGTATTCCAAGTATGGTCTTTGGATGCCATTTATTTCTCCAAATCATTCTCAAAGGCCTTCCGGAAGAGGCAAGTCTCAATTGGCTCCTAGAAGAATTATCAGAGAATGGATGCCCCTATCTATGGGCATACACTGTTCCAGAAGGGAAAGGGCATTTCAGAGAAAACTTGCCCTTGATGTCTCCAATGATGGTAGGATCATTGCTAGGATCCACTACTAGATTTAACTTGATGGGCAGATTCCACTTGGAAAAGGGAGTCTTAAAAGGCCCTGATTCATAAAGATAAAAACTTACTATTTGATCACATCTGTAAGTCTACTGTAATCAGTGCAGTTCCTGAAATAAGTGTAACTTGGGCCTCTTAGTATTTAGGCCACTGCACTGTGGACCAGCTGTAACTTTCCATGTCTTCAAGAGTAGTCTCATGTAGTGCAAGGTGCAATAATCCCAGGTGTGAGAATGGATTAAATCTGAGACTCCAATTTTGCTATCCAGAGCCTAACAGCCTCCAAGCAGAAAGAGAGAACATTTCAAGCTGTGGCTGGAGATGTATAACTGTGTATCATCATAGTGACGATAGTTTCCCCTGTGCCAAGAGATGAACTCTTCTGTTGGCTTTACATAAATATTAAATAGATTAATGGATGAAAGATACTGATAGATGCTTTAGAGCTCTCACATTCCAAGCAAATAAATCTGGCATTCTTGGCTGAGACAGGTAGAAAATATAAGGCATCAAATATGGCTTAATAAATTATTTATTCTTCATTGTGATTTATAATAATGAGTTAGACTAATGCACAGAACCATGTTTGGAAACTATTGGAGATGGTATTGACAGTCAGATTCCCATTGTCAATAATAGACAAGGAGGGCAGGACATTTAATATGTTTAGGTGTAGGTTGTGTTCTCTAGAATGCCCTTCCTTCCTATTATCTATTGTCTGGCGTGTAAAGCACAACAAACAATTTTTGTTGAGGAAAAATATCCTTATTCCCATTTCATTTGCCAGAGAACAAGAAGAAATAGTCCATGCTCTTCAGAGAGAAAGCATATTTTGCCAAGCAAGGATTAAATGCAATTCATCATGCAAGTGACTTGGTAGCTAAAGTTATAGCATTTTCTATTGCCCTGTATCACCAGGCCTGGCTCCATTGTGTTGGACTGACATTAAAAGCTTAAATCTAGAACTGAAGACCTTCCCTTCAATTGTGGTAAAAAAAGGTAACCTTGAACAGGATTCATGAACAATATCAGAATGAAGGCTGCCAATTTACGTAATGCTATGCTCATCATGGGCTCTTAACAGCGTCAATGCTACCTACACATCCAGCACTTCAACAAAGTAATAGGAACCAGCTTCAAAGCTGTGTGTGTGTGTGTTTGTGTTTGTGTATAGTATATGTGTGTGTGTGTGTTTTTGTGTGTATGTGTGCGTGCAGGTCTTGGTGTATTTGGGTCTTTTCCCGTGTAAGATTGACAGTATTTTGGCGATGTTTCGACGAGGTCACACTGGTCATCTTCAGGCTGGTGCCTTTGGCTTCGGGCTTGTGTGAGCAAAGCGTGATCGGAGCTGCCGTCTTTCTATAAATATAGGTGTGTGTGTGTGGAATGTTGGCTTTGTTGTTTTAAACGGATTGGCTGGCTGTGTTATCACATCTTGATTGGTTGATGGAACTGATGTTTGGTGAGAGTGATTGGTGATGGTGTCCTGTGTTGTTCTGGGTCCTGTGTCGGTTTTTGTGGCTGGGACTCATTTATTGACTAGGACTAGTTTCCAGATGTCTGGTAGACGGGAGGTATCATCACATTTATTCATGTTGTGGGGGTGTTTCTCTATTTAGATAGCTTCCATAATTATTCTCTTGTTGAAGTGCTCAGTTTTGGAGAGTAATTTGGTTTCTTCACGCTTCGCTCGCACAAGCACGAAGCCAAAGGCACCAGCCTGAAGATGACGAGTGTGACCTTGTCGAAACGCCACCAAGATACTGTCAATCTTACATGGGAAAAGACCCGAATATGCCAAGACCTGCATACCTATACCCATGAAAATCTACGAAAACAATATATATATGATCTTTGACCTTGATATTCTGTTACATAATTTTGTTCAGAGGCTGCCTAGCTTGCTTTCAAGGTATGCTCATGTCTTCTGTCACTAATGAGCTTCAGACTCCATTGATAATTTCATAGGATAGGGATACCATGCTGAGTTTTAAGGTAACACGGCACCAGACCGTTTTGTTAATTTTCTGGCATCTCCACGGGGCTTCCTTCCTTCCACACACACAAAAAGTCATTAGTTATTTTTGAAACGATGCTCCTGCTTCTTTGCTAAGCAGTGTATTGTTTTTGAGGAGGCTGGCAAACTCAGAGTTATATTCAACCTTCACCCTGTATCAACTATTGTTGAGGTACCCTGACTTCAGAATGATCTTGTGAATTCCATTCTTTCTGTCTTACAGAAGGAGGTATGGGTCAGGCATACACATTTACTGTTACATATCCATAATATCCCAGAACCGTGATGGTGAACCTATGGCATGCATGCCAGAGGTGGCACACAAAGCCCTCTCTGTGGGCACATGTGCAGTCACCAGTTGGTCTTCGTGGGCACCAGAGCACCAGAAACAGTCTGAAAATAGCCTTAAAAATGGCCCAAACTAGGCTGTTTTCTGGTCCAAAAAAACAGCCTAAAAACAGGCATGCATACCAGCTAGCTGGTCTTTGGGTTTCCAACACTCTGGTGCACGCCCATGCACGTGCGTTCCGGTTTGGGCATTTGGTGCCAAAAAGTTTCACCATCACTGTCCTAGAGCAGTGGTTCCCAAACTTGGCAACTTTAAGACTTGTGGACTGCAACTCCCAGAATTCTCCAGCCAGCAGAGCTCTGCTGGCTGGAGAATTCTGGGAGTTGCAGTCCACAAGTCTTAAAGTTGCCAAGTTTGGGAACCACTGTCCTAGACTCACCTTTTCCTTCATATTATAGTAAGTTAATTCATTTACTAATTTGGTATTTTATCTTTTATCGGTGAATGAACGGGACCTATACCTGCATTCTCCCACTTCCTAGTTATCATTCTGTTCGCCCTTTTCAGATTAGCTGTTGCACACTGCTATGCTCAGCTTTCTCCCCACATAGTTCAAGTCCACCTGATCAAGTCCTCCAAGAATGCTGCCTTTTGGTCAGTGAAGTTAAGTTCTTCCTTTCTTCTCTTCCAGGTTGTCCAATGAATAGAGATAATGATAGATGCTATTGGAAGAGCTGTTTCCCTATCATTGCTGTTACCCCATCCTGTTACAAAAGTGTTCCTTGATAAGAAGGGAAGAGTTCATTTAACTATTGATCCATATTATGGCTGCAAGTCCAGCTCTTCAGCCATTTCTGGATGTCAATCTTGTAGGAGTAGTCACTCTATTTCCAGGTGCAGATAGTATAAGACTCAAGGAACCTGTATACTGATGGCTGAATTCAGATAACACCACTAGAGGTGTTCCATTCATGACTTCTTCCCTCAGAACTCTGCATCAACATGCAGTTTAAGCCCTTGCAATATCAAATCAGTATCCTTCCTTCCTTCCTTCCTTCCTTCCTTCCTTCCTCCCCCCCTCCCCCTCCCTCCCTCCCCCCTCCCTCTCCCCCCCCCTCCCTCTCTCCCAATCCATGTATTGTGGCTGCCAGCTTGGAGCCTTTCCAGTCTTTTCCTTATATTAATCCCCAAATCTTTTCTAACCAAGGCTTAATTCCTTGATTCACCACCTCTCAAAGAAGCTTGCCTTTTTGGTAGAGCAGTAAGTCATCTCGTCAAGCTGAAATATTGTCTGCCTTACAAGTGATTCTATTAACTTTCTTTTTCAAATGGACACAATAATCCTTCACCTATATATTTACTTCTTCCAAATTCGGTCTAAATCAAGAGATTATGCGGCTTCCCATCCCCGCTCCCCTCAAATCCCTCAACATTATTGTAAATACTGTTTAATTTCTTGTGCTGTTGCTTTTTATCAAAATCCTACAGGACTATGATTAGCATTTATTTTGGGCCTTCCAAGACCCCGGATTTTTCCAAATGAATGGCAACATTAAGCCTTGTTGCATGCTGCTCAAATAACTGCACCGCACTGATTCTCATTCACCCCATAAATGTAATGGCAGCTTCATCAGCTTTTCTTCATGGTATCTCTTTCTGCTGGGCTCCCCTGTGGTTTCATGTCCAACTTCATTCAGCATTATTGACTGGATCTCCAGTCCAACAGAAGTGCAGTCCTTTGTAAGGAGATCCGCCTCTAGGAAAACAGTTTGCAGTTCATCCATGTGGGAATAGTATATATGAATCAAACAAGGAGTTTACTTACCTATACCTGCACTGTTTAAGAGGATCTGTGGATTCATACAATCTGCTCTTTTATTCCGCTTGGTTTCAAATTCTTCTGATCATCTACATCTTTGGAACTGAAGGGGCTCTGTAGAAACACACTTAGTCATATGGTATACGTATTACATAGGGTGCAATTTCCCAACAAACAACTCTGTGAGGTCTAGAAAATTTTGAATTGAGCTCTGTACATCCCAGGTAAGAGACCACTGAATAAATTTTTAATTACCAACTAGCCAATAACCCGGCATAGCCCAGGTATTTATTTATAGGGGGGAAATGTCCAGACCAAACATAATTTCTAATGTTGGATTTCCCCCCTTACCAGAGAGAGCCCCCGGGATGAGTACTGTGAAGCCATTACCATGGCAACTCCACTGCGCTGTACAATAGAAACCATTTTACGGCAGTAGAGCAGAAGCCATTTTAAGGCACAACAGGCTGTATCTTAATAGAATACACACTCAAGGGGTTTTAGAAGTATCTTACCCCCACAGTATTTGTTTCCAGAGAGTCATCTGTGTACCAGGTTTGGTTGAAATTGCTCAAGGTGTTCCAGAGTTATGCTGGAACACACACACACACACTCACACACACTCACACTCACACTCACACTCACACTTTACATATATAGAAAATGAGAAACCAGTTCTTCAAGGATTCCTATAATTTATTACTTATCAAATAACATTTTAAAACATGGGTATGTTCCTTCCAACTGTGTTATTCTGTTATTCTATTCTGGTTGATAAAAGAACATTATTACGCAGTTCTTTGTATATTTATTCAGGACTGAGGCACCCTTGACCTCAATGGCAATTCTCCCCAGTTATGTAGATATTTTTATGTATGCAAAAATATGGTTATATAAATGTTATTCATTTTTCCCAGTTGGAGTCAGAAGCCAAGGATAGTAACTACACTTTTTCTTGGGGAAATCTGCAAGGTATAATCAATTAGGTAATAACCTTCCAAGGTTCACCAATTACTAAAACAGGTTTTAAAATAGGTATTACTAAAAGTAAGGAGTAGACAAAACATACAACCATGCCGGCTACAATATTAGCATATAATAATCTAAAACTAGTGTTGCTTTCATAAGGTATTATTTTATGCATGCAAATGCATGCAAATGCAAGCAACGGTTTTTGAATGATCAATTATTTTAGCTCAACTGGCAAAATGCTGAACAATGATCAACCAGGAATTATAGGAATAACCACAGAAGTGTTAGAGCATTCTAAATGTTTAAATAGTTATTATCACATATTTTGTATTGATTTAATGAGGTACTTTTTCTGCATCTCATTAAATTTAAATTCTATTTAAAGTGACTCCTGCAAACCCATGAAATCAGATTATTTAATAAATCTATAACTGAAACACAAGTAAAGGCAAATGTTGTGATTCAGAGCCACCTCTCCGTTAGAGCCGCAGTGGCGTAGTGGGTAAAATGCAGTACTTTAGGCTACTTCTGCTGACTGCCGGCTGCCTGGAGTTTGATTCTCACTGGCTCAAGGTTGATTCAGCCTTTAACCCTTCTGAGGTCGATAAAATGAGGGCAAGATACTGACTCTGTAAACTGCTTAGAGAGGGGCTGTAAAGCACTATGAAATAGTATATAAGTCTACGTGTTATTTCTATTACGTATTGCCAACTCCCTACTTTTCAGCATCGCCAATCTTCCTACTTCACCCACTATATAACATTGAAAAGTCAAAATATATGAAGAAGAATTTGCCAAGATCTGCTGCAAGATCTGTACTATGGTACACCTTACTGAGAGTATTTGAAATAGAGACCTCCACAATGACAGCTTTTAATGAGATCAGTCAAAAGATGTTGCATTTTTCCTTTCATTTTTATTATGAAGAGAAAGTCAATGGGAATATTCAAAAGGATCACGACTAAAACAGGTCTTAATTTCAACTCCCTAAAACTTCCTGTTTCAGGCAGGATGATTGCACAACCAGCATGATGAAAGGATCTAATCAACTGCACAAGTTCCTTCTTCCAATAGAGTAAGTTAACTGCACAGGAAAAGCTTATTTCAAGTACAAGAGAATCTCTGCTGATAAATAAGGTGTTTGAAGGAGGAGAGATGCAGAGTATTTTTCTTCAAACACTGATAATATAGCACATCAGTCCATTTTGTCAAAGATGTTGACTCTGTCTGTGTGTCTGTGTGTCTGTGTGTGTGTGTGTACACCCCATTTTCTTCCAGATCACTCTCCTAGTATTAAACAAACCAGAACGAGGCATCAAATTTTACACAAGATAGTTTGTTTCCACAAAGTGACTCAGGAGCATTGTTCAGAATGAAGCTTAATATCAATTACAGTTTTGTTAAGAGTGACAAGCTACATATTCTGCCAGGAAAAGAGACTTTGAATTTGTATTGTATACTGCACAATAATACTCAATTTCCAAGGATCTCACCAAACACTTCTTAGCCATTTTGTAATTCTGCTTAGACAGTTTTTTTCAACTGTCCTTAATGTCTTCAAACTGCACTTCTGCATCCATGTATGGGACATCTGAAAATGAGAAGAGGTGATGAGTTATAACAGGGAAATTGAGCTTCTGTCTCCTCCTCCTCAGAAGAAACCACCTGAAAATCTGATTCTCAGCAATCTGAAAATCCTTGACTCAGTATTTGTCCCATTAGCTGTCAGATTCTTGGATTCTACTGTGAAACTCATCATTATACCAGTGCCCCCCTACATTTTACAGCTTCCTCCCTCCTCCCCAGCAGGAAATGACTGGAGGGAGGCCACTGGCAAAAAAGATATGTCTGCCTTGGAGAATTCTGTTAAGAAGCAAGGAAGACGCCACTTGCTGCTAGCTGGAAGATTGAATTCCTTGGGGAGGGGGGAGAAATGGTAATCAAAATGGATATATGTAAAATAAATATAGAGTCTGAGATCTTTCTTTAGAGGATTTGTTTTAGATCAAATAGATTCATAATTGTGTCTTTGTTTTCTACCATTGGGAGGTAGAGAAACAGAAAGGCTTATCAGGGAGGAAAATGGATCTCTTTAAATACATTAGAATCTTCTTCAGATTTAGGACTGGCAACATCATACATCACAATCCCAATATTGAAAAGGTATATACACTTTTGATGAGAGCAGAACAACCATTAATTTTCATAATTTGTTCTAAAAACAAACTCAAATATTCAGATGCAGAAATAAACAAGTTAAAAGTAGCTTGACTTATTTTCAAGTTCCCATATGAGCATGAAAAGGAAATGCCATTGCTTAAAGGAATAGTAAACAATAGTTTTATAAAATACCACTAAATATTATTCTGAAAAAGACCAAACACTTTATCTATCAAGAGCAGAATTCAAAAACTATTTTGATTAGCAACACCAGGGAACATTACATTTATTTGCTCACCAGAAGGCACCACACCACCAAGGTGGCCTTTGTTGTAACTTCTTAGACATAGATACCCTGTTGGTATTCTAGGGGGCTAAAAATGTCTGTCAGGAATTGAACTCACAGATCTTTGCATTTTAAATTGGTATATACAGTGCATGGCACTCGATAGTTACAATAAGGGATCCAGAAGCTCTTTCAAATAGCAATAATTTGAAATTAATAATATAAGTCTAACTGCTATTGCTATTGCTATTAATAGCAATAGCAATAGCAGTTAGACTTATATACTGCTTCATGGGGCTTTCAGCCCTCTCTAAGCGGTTTACAGAGTCAGCATATTGTCCCCAACAATCCGGGTTCTCATTTTTACCCACCTTGGAAGGATGGAAGGCTGAGTCAACCTTGAGCCGGTGAGATTTGAACAGCCGAACTGCAGAACTGCAATCAGCTGAAGTAGCCTGCAGTTCTGCATTTAACCATTGCGCCACCTCAGTTCAAATAATGACTCTGTATGTTTTACAGGACGATGTATGTAAGTTATGTATGTATGTATGTATGTATATAAAGTACACATATGCCTTTACGTCAGTGTTGAATCCAGGTGATTGGCAAGGTTTCCGACCAATGGTTTGCCATTGCATCCTTCCTAGGGCTGAGAGTGAGTGACTGGCCCAATGTCATCCACCTGGCTTTCATATCTAAGGTGGGATGAGAACTCAGTCTTCCAATTTCTAGCCTGATGCCTTAACCACTACGCCAAACTGGCTTTTTTTGTATGTTGATACTACCCTTTCTTTATTGACAGAAGGATAAAAATCTTAATTTTGAGTTCTCCTTGCATAAATAAAGAGTTGTTAGCAAAGATGTTTTTTTTTAATATAACAGACAGTACTGAAAACCTTGTAAAAGCTTTCTCTTCACTGGGAGCCAGTCATTTAATAAGATTTCAGATAAAGTTTTATGCTTTATTTAGGTCTTAGGAAGTTGTGAGGAATCAATGGAAAAGCTGAATTTAATGCTTTATTCCTAAAAAAGGAAAGTGCTTAAGAGTTCAAGGAAAATAATATCATAAATTCTTGGACGTTAAAATTGACTTACAGAAGAATTCTGTGTGAAAATAAAAATACTTTAGATAAGGTTTCCCTAAGGTGGTCATACTATGTAAGACTATAATTCTCATTGCCTTCAACAAATAAGGTTCTTCCAGATGTTTGTTTTAGATTTTGCATTGTTAAGTGTCAACTCTTTCTTCTCATTATTCATTACATCTAAGGCCGTGATGGCAAACCTATGGCAGACATGCCACAGGTGGCATTTAGTCATTTAGTCATTTATTTGACATTTATAGGCCGCCCTTTTCCCTGAGGGGACTCAGGGCGGCTTACAATTAATAGGAAGGGAGTGCAAGATAAAACACAAGAAAAAAAAATGTGAATAAAAAAATAAACCAGTAAAACACAACATTCATTCAGCATTCGGGTGGGGCGAGGTTAGGGTCTTATCCCCAGGCCTGACGGGACAGATCTTGAGGGCTGTGCGGAAGGTCTGGACGGTGGTGAGGGTGCGAATTTCCACGGGGAGATCGTTCCAAAGCGTCGGAGCTGCAACTGAGAAGGCTCTCCTCCGCGTAGTCGCCAGTCGGCACTGACTGGCGGATGGAATTCGGAGGAGGCCTACTCTATGCGATCTGATGGGACGAAGGGAGGTAATGGGCAGAAGGCGGTCTCTCAAATAGTCAGAGCTCTCTCTGTGGGCATGCCAGCTGCCAACCAGCTGGTGTTTGGGTCTCTGCCACACATGCACGGGGGGAGGTGCATGTGGGAAATGCACACATGGAGGTGGGGGAGGGTACATGCAAGGGACGCATTGCATTTTGGGGCCTTGTGCCCCCCTGTTTTGGACCTGGAACCTTCTGCAATAACCAGGAAGCCAAAATGGGGTGCAAGAGTCCCAGGTGAGACCCCCGCCTTGTTTTGGATCTGGAAAGCCTTCTGCACAAAATGGAAGTAAAAAATGGGCAGGGGAGCATGCACGCGGGCGGGGGAGCGCAGGGCAGTTATGCACACATGCATGAGGGGGTTCATGCATGGGGGCATATGGGGGAGTCGTGTACACATTGCATTATTTGGCACGCAACGACAAATGGTTAGCCCCACTGATCTAGGGTGTCTGGTAGAGGGGTAAAAAAAGGCAAGATGGCATCAACATACATAAAAGGGAAGAGGTTTTCAATCCCATGGTTTGGGCCGCCATTTTGGTGTAAACACCTGATCCAGTACTTGTGCTGGGTTGCTCCTCAATCCTGTATGGTAAAAAAGGGGAACGCATGACACTGCTACCCAGAATAATGTTCTGATATGATTCAATTAAAAAGCAACATTTAAAAGATTTTTTCAATAGTAATAACAATATTTTAGCCACATACAAATGTCCTCCTTAATGATCGATAGTAGTAATAATTCAGGTTAAGGAAGGAAATGGCTATGCAGTTTTACACTGAAAAAGGACAGATATAAAAAGCCAGTTTTCTTGAAGACATAATAAGGAGGCATTTGACTTCTGCTTGTGTTTCTTTGAACCAGCAACTGCTTTGCAGATTGCTTTTTAAACACAATGCTAAAGTAACTGTAGAGAAAGAATTCTGAGAAACCTAGCAGTTTGGGGAAGAGTGTATTGAGGGAGTATTTTAGTGAGTCATTCATTGCTGAAAACTTTGATGACACATTATTGCAGTATTGGATTTAAGGGAGCAAGTTGAATCCCTGGTAACATAGCTCAATGGAAGCCATTTTTCTTTCTCTACTAAAGCTATGCTTGCAGTATGTTATAATGTCATTTGTCAGGCACACATTTTAAAGTACAACCTCTGCTCTAACCTCAGAAGACCTCGCTTCGGTCTTATGTATTATGCTAAGTGATGCTGTCAGTCTCACTGAAATATCATCCCAGAAGTCAGCAGCACTTTTCCACCAAGGTTATCATGATGCGGTTTTACACAACAGCCCATGGAACATTTCTGAAATAAAACCTTGCAAAACCACACAATCTTTTGAAAGTTTGGCATTCCCAAGATTTTAGATTTTGTATATGGTATTTTTCGGAGTATAAGATGCACCGAAGTATAAGACACACCTTGTTTTTGTGGAGGAAAACAAGGGGGGGGGGGAAACTGCCTCTGCCTCCCAGCAATTTGCCTCCTTGCAGCAAACACCAAACAGTACAGACGATATACATTGTTTGTCGTGTTACAGTTCAGACTATATTTGTACAGGTGCTGTTAAAATTGATGTGGCTTTCTGGAAGTATATGTTATACGCTGCTATTTAAAAGAAGATACAATAGCACTGGGCCTCTTCAGATCAAGCATTTATTTTAAAAATCTTCTTCATTTTGTTAAGTTGTCTAGAACAATAATAAAGCAGTATTTAAAAAATAAGTAATAATTTGAACATTCTATAGGCATTTATAATTATTGACTTATCTCCTTGCAGCAAACAGCAAACAGCCTATTTCAGTTGAGTCTGATTAGAAGAAGAAAAAATCTTACCTCTACCTCCCAGCAATTTGCCCCTTGCAGCAAACATCAAACAGTCCATTTCACTTTCAATTTCAGTTTCAGCACAGGCCTCCTGATGATCAGCTGTTTCAGGCTTCAGGGATATCCATAGCCAAATTGCTGGGAGGCAGAGGCCAAAGGGTGGGGCTGGTGGGTGGGCGGGGTTACATTCAGTGAATAAGATGCACCCAAATTTTCACTCTCTTTTTTGGGGGGGGGGAAGGTGCATCTTATACTCTGAAAAATACGGTAATTTTCAACTCTTGGAGACACTTATTATGATCTAGTGAATGTTTTGATGTTATGAATGTATACATATATTCAGCCATTGTGCAATTCTTTTTTCCCAGGCGGAGGGGTAAGGAGTGTAGAAAAAGAGTAAGTAATAGCACACCAAAGAAATTGAAGGTATAAAAAATAATAATAATAATAATGCATAGCCAAAGTATCTTACACCAAGATCATTCACACAACATCTCCATACATTTGTATCCTTCTAAGTTATCCTTATTTCTACTGCATCCAAACATATTTCACACATTCCTTGACCCATTCAGCTTCTCACATCTCTCTTTTACAGGATCTCATAACATCATGCAATCTATCTGAAATTTGCTACTCAGCCAACAATATGGCATAGTTTGCATACAAAAGCATGCATGTGTTCATATATGTAAGTGACACACCTCTGATATAACTGCAAGCATTCCTTATGATATTAAATAACTAAGGGGGCATGAGACATTATTATCTTATGCATACATATGAATCACTTGTTGTTATCTTCCCACTAAAGGTGGTCCCTATTTTTCTACTTGCATTTTTACATGCTTTCAATCTGCTGGGTTGGCAGAAGATGGGACAAGTAACAGGAGCTCACTCCGTTATGCAGCGTTAGGGATTCGAACTGCCAAACTTCTGATTGACAAGCTCAGCGTCTTAGCCACTGCAATCCATATTTTAAGCCTATACTTAAATATAATATGCTATTATATTTATTTCTAAATTATCAAAATTATAATAAATTTTCTTTATCACATTCACATATTACTCAGTAAATTTACTAAAGAGTAACAATCTAGTTCAGTGATGGCTAATCTTTTTTGGCTCCCGTACCAAAAGTGGGGGGAGCACAAGGGGTGTGTGCACGGGTGTGCCACACTCATAATGCTATGTGCACAAACCCCCTCCCACGCACATGCGCCCGCAACCAGCACCCCCCCACTTTTAGCACTGTTTTTTCACCCTCCCCAGGTTCCAGAGGCTTTCTAGGAGCCTGGGGAGGGTGAAAAGAGTCCTCCTGCCCCCCCCCCCCTGGAGGGCAAAAAATGGTGCTACAGCGAACCCAGAAGTTCAGGAATTGTGACTTCCGGTTTGTCCATAGGGCCGTTTTCCCACCTCCGGAACCTTCAGGAGGCTTCCCTGAAGGCTCCGTAGGGCGAAAAACAGCTTTATGGTCAAACCGGAAGTCACCGGAAGCCATCTTTTTGCCCCCCGGAGCCTTCAGGGAAGCCGCCTGAAGGGTCTGGAGGGCAAAAAATGGTTATGCAAGCAAACCAGAAATCAGTTCCCGAACTTCCGGTTTGCCCGTAGGGGTTTTTTTCGCACTCCAGAGGCTTCCTTGAAGGAGGGTGAAAAATGTCCTCAAAAGAAGGCCGAAGTCAGCTCATGTGCCCTAACAAATGGCTCCACGTACCACCTGTGGCATGCGTGCCATAGGTTCGCCATCATGGATCTAGTTGATACAATCCCTGACTGCA